>NW_023270305.1:78053421-78084133 GCF_011800145.1 Mirounga leonina | reverse complement strand
ATATATATATATATATATATATATATATATATATATATATATATATACCACTTTTTCTTTATCCATTCATCTGTTGATGGACATCTTGGCTCTTTCCACACTTTGGCTATTGTGGACATTGCTGCTATAAACATTGGGGTGCACGTACCCCTTCAGATCCCTACATTTGTATCTTTGGATTAAATACCCAGTAGTGCAATTGCTGGATCATATGGTAGCTCTATTTTCAACTTTTTGAGGAACCTCCATACTGTTTTCCAGAGTGGCTGCACCAGCTTGCATTCCCACCAACAGTGTAGGAGGGTTCCCCTTTCTCTACATCCCCACCCACATCTGTCATTTCCTGACTTGTTAATTTTAGCCATTCTGACTGGCATGAGGTGGTATCTCATTGAGGTTTTGATTTGGATTTCCCTGATGCCAAGCGATGTTGAGCACTTTTTCGTGTATCTGTTGGCCATTTGGATGTCTTCTTTGGAAAAATGTCTGTTCATGTCTTCTGCCCATTTCTTGATTGGATCATTTATTCTTTGGGTGTTCAGTTTGATAAGTTCTTTATAGATTTTGGATACTAGCCCTTTATCTGATATGTCATTTGCAAATATCTTCTCCCATTCTGTCGGCTGTCTTTTGGTTTTGTTGACTGTTTATTTGCTGTGCAAAAGCTTTTTATCTTGATGAAGTCCTAATAGTTCATTTTTGCCCTTGCTTCCCTTGCCTTTGGCGATGTTCCTAGGAAGAAGTTGCTGCAGCTGAGGTTGAAGAGGTTGCTGCCTGTGTTCTCCTTTAGGATTTGGATGGACTCCTGTCTCACATTGAGGTCTTTCAACCATTTGGAGTCTATTTTAGTGTGTGGTGTAAGGAAATGGTCCACTTTCATTCTTCTGCATGTGGCTGTCCTTTTTTCCCAACACCATTTGTTGAAGAGACTGTCGTTTTTCCCTTTGGACATTCTTTCCTGCCTTGTCAAAAATGAGTTGACCATAGAGTGGAGGGTCCATTTCTGGGTTCTCTATTCTGTTCCATTGATCTATGTGTCTGTTTTTGTGCCAGTACCATACTGTCTTGATGATGACAGCTTTGTAATAGAGCTTGAAGTCAGGAATTGTGATGCTGCCAGCTTTGCTTTTCTTTTTCAACATTCCTCTGGTTATTCAGGGTCTTTTTTGGTTCCATATAAATTTTAGGATTATTTGTTCCATTTCTTTGAAAAAAGTGGATGGTATTTTGATGGGGATTGCATTGAATGTGTAGATTGCTCTAGGTAGCATTGACATCTTCACAATATTTGTTCTTCCAATCCATGAGCATGAAACATTTTTCCATTTCTTTGTGTCTTCCTCAATTTCTTTCATGAGTATTTTATAGTTTTCTGAGTAGAGATCCTTTGCCTCTTTGGTTAGATTTATTCCTAGGTATCTTATGGTTTTGGGTGCAATTGTAAATGGGATCGAATCCTTAATTTCTCTTTCTTCTGTCTTGTTGTTGGTGTATAGGAATGCCACTGATTTCTGCGCATTGATTTTATATCTTGCCACTTTACTGAATTCCTGTCTGAGTTCTAGCAGTTTTGGGGTGGAGTCTTTTGGGTTTTCCACATAAAGTATATCATTTGCAAAGAGTGAGAGTTTGACTTCTTCTTTGCCAATTTGGATGGCTTTGATTTCTTTTTGTCGTCTGATTGCTGTGGCTAGGACTTCCAATACTATGTTGAATAGCAGTGGTGATAGTGGACCTCCCTGCCGTGTTCTTGACCTTAGGGGGAAAGCCCTAGCTTTTCCCCATTGAGGATGATATTCACTGTGGGTTTTTCATAGATGGCTTTTATGATATTGAGGTATGTACCCTCGATCCCTATACTCTGAAGAGTTTTGATCAAGAAAGGATGCTGTACTTTGTCAAATGCTTTTTCTGCATCTATTGAGAGGATCATATGGATCTTGTTCTTTCTTTTATTAATGTATCACATTGATTGATTTGCAGAGGTTGAACCAACCTTGCAGCCCAGGGATAAATCCCACTTGGTCGTGGGCACCTGGATGGCTCGGTTGGTTAAGCAACTGTCTTTGGTCAGGTCATGGTCCTGGAGTCCTGGGATCGAGTCCCACATCGGGCTCCCAGCTCAGTGGGGAGCCTGCTTCTCCCTCTGACCCTCTCCCCTCTCATGCTGTTTTTCTCTCTCTCTCTCTCAAATAAATAAATAAATAAATAAATAAATAAATAAATAAATAAATAAATAAAATCTTTAAAAAAAAATCCCACTTGGTCATGGTGAATAATCCTTTTAATGCACTGTTGGATCCTATTGGCTAGTATTTTGGTGAGAATTTTTGCATCCATGTTCATCAAGGATATTGGTCTGTAATTCTCCTTTTTGATGGGGTCTTTGTCTGGTTTGGGCATAAAGGCAATGGTGGTCTCATAAAACGAGTTTGGAAGTTTTCCTTCCATTTTTATTTTTTTGGGACAGTTTCAGAAGAATAGGTATTAATTCTTCTTTAAGTGTTTGGTAGAATTCCCCTGGAAAGCCATCTAGCTTTGGGCTTTTGTTTGTTGGCAGATTTTTGATGACTGCTTCAATTTCCTTAGTGGTTATAGGTCTGTTCAGGTTTCTATTTCTTCCTGGTTCAGTTTTGGTAGTTGATACATCTCTAGGAATGCATCCATTTCTTCCAGATTATCTAATTTGTTGGCATATAGTTGCTCATAATATGTTTGTATAATTGTATTTCTTTGGTGTTGGTTGTGACCTCTCCTCTTTCAGTCATGGTTTAATTTATTTGGGTCGTTCCTCTTTTTTTTTTAATGAGTCTGGCCAGGGGTTTATCAATCTTATTAATCCTTTCAAAGAATCAGCTCCTAGTTTCATTGATCTGTTCTACTGTTCTTTTGGTTTCTACTTCATTGATTTCTTCTCTTATCTTTATTATTTCTCCTCTCCTGATGGGTTTAGGCTTTATTTGCTGTTCTTTCTCCAGCTCCTTTAGGTGTAGGGTTAGGTTGTGTATTTGAGACCTTTCTTGTTTCTTGAGAAAGATTTGTATCTCTATATACTTTCCCCTTAGGACTGCCTTTGCTGCATCCCAAAGATTTTGAACAGTTGTGTTTTCATTTTCATTGGTTTCCATGAAATTTTTAAATTCTTCTTTAATTACCTGGTTGACCTGCTCCTACTAAATACATGCCTCCATGTATTTGAGTTCTTTCTGACTTTCCTATTGTGACTGAGTTCTAGTTTCAAAGCATTGTGGTCTGATAACAGGCCGGGAATGATCCCAATCTTTTGGTACTGGTTGAGACCTGATTTGTGATCTAGGATGTGATCTATTCTGCAGAATGTTCCATGGGCACTAGAGAAGAATGTGTATTCTGTTGCTTTGGGATGGAATGTTCTGAATATATCTGTGAAGTCCATTTGGTCCAGTGTGTCATTTAAAGCCCTTATTTCCTTGTTGATCTTTTGCTTAGATGATCTGTCCATTTCAGTGAGGGGAGTGTTAAAGTCCCCCACTATTATTGTTTTGTTGTCGATGTGTTTCTTTGCTTTTGTTATTAATTGCCTTATATAATTGGCAGCTCCCATGTTAGGGGCATAGATATTTACAATTGTTAGATCTTCTTGTTGGATAGACCCTTTAAGTAGGATATAGTGTCCTTCCTCATCTCTTATTACAGTCTTTGATTTAAAATTTAATTTGTCTGCTATAAGGATTGCCACCCCAGCTTTCTTTTGGTGTCCATTAGCATGGTAAATGGTTTTCCATCCCCTCACTTTCAATCTGGGGGTGCCTTTGGGTCTGAAATGAGTCTCTTGCAGACAGCATATCGATGTGTCTTGTTTTTTTATCCAATCTGATAGCCTGTGTCTTTTGATTGGGGCATTTAGCCCATTTACATTCAGGGTAATTATTGAAAGATATGAACTCAGTGCCATTGTATTGCCTGTAAGGTGACTGTTACTGTATATTGTCTCTGTCCTTTCTCATCTATGTTACTTTTAGGCCCTCTCTTTGCTTAGAGGACTCCTTTCAAGTTTTCTTGTATGGGTGGTTTTGTGTTTGCAAATTCCTTCAGTTTTTGTTGGTCCTGGAACCTTTTTATCTCTCCTATTTTCAATGACAGCCTAGTGGTTATAGTATTCTTGGCTGCATATTTTTTCATTTAGTGCTCTGAATATATCATGCCAGTTCTTTTTGGCCTGCCAGGTCTCTGTGGATAGGTCTGGTGCCAATCTAATGTTTCTACTATTGTAGGTTGCAGACCTCTTGTCCCAAGCTGCTTTCAGGATTTCCTTTTTCTCGGAGACTCGTAAGTTTTACTATTAGATGTCAGGGTGTTGACCTATTTTTATTGATTTTGAGAGGGGTTCTCTGTGCCTCCTGGATTTTGATGCCTATTTCCTTCCCCAAATTAGGGAAGTTCTCCGCTATAATTTGCTCCAATATACCTTCTGCCCCTCTCTCTCTTTCTTCTTCTTCTGGGATCCCAATTATTCTAATGTTGTCTCATCTTACGGTATCACTTATCTCTCAAATTCTGCCCTCGTGATCCAGTAGTTGTTTATCTCTCTTTTTCTCAGCTTCTTTATTTTCCATCATTTGGTCTTCTATATCACTAATTCTCTCTTCTGCCTCATTTATTCTAGCAGCTAGAGTCTCCATTTTGGATTGCACCTCCTTAATAGCCTTTTTGAATTTGACTTGGTTAGATTTTAGTTCTTTTATTTCTCCAGAAAGGGTTTCTCTAATATCTTCCATGCTTTTTCAAGCCCAGCTAGTATCTTTAAAATTGTCATTCTGAACTCTAGTTCTGACATCTTACTAATTTTGATACTGATTAGGTCCCTGGCAGTCGGTACTGCCTCTTGTTCTTTTTTTTAGGTGATTTTTTTCTGTCCTGTCATTTTGTCCTTCCAGAAAGTAGTCACTTTTCTGCTCAGAGAGTTGCTGGTATTCTTTTCTTTGATCTTCTGTTGTAGGTGTTCAGGATGGTTTGATCCCTATCTAGCTGAATTCCTGGGAGCAGATGAAATTTAGGTCTCCTACTCCTCCACCATCTTGCTCCTCCCCAGATATTGCTTTTTTTCAAGATAACTTCCAATCCACGTTAGAGAGCCTTGCATGGAAGGATGGTCATAGTTTGGCATTACATGGTACATGGGTTGCTAGATGGTTACATATGGTTATTTGGCAGCAAAGAATAAAGGAGAATAATTTAGCTGGAGTAGGAGCATGGGTTTAGGAAAGATTATTCAGTGGAATATGTCTACTTTTGGTGTCACATGCATGTTGGAGGCTGAGTACTAGGGGGCAGAGTACGAACATACCATTGAAATGAGACAAAACAGGCATGTATACATTAGTATTGCAGTTTTTGTTTTGTTTTGTTTTGTTTAATTCAAGAGCCAGTATTTGTGAAAGACATAGAAGATCATATGAAGAACGATTTTAACTGGAGAATTGAAATCTAATTTCAAGAACGAAGTGTGAAGGGTTTATTAGTCTTTTTTTTTAATTACATTTAGTTTCTTAAAAACATCACATTTTCTCTTACATTGAGTCATTATCCTTAGTCATTTGGGGGAAACCCCTTTGAGAAACCTTAAATTTCAATGCCTTTTGAATCTTTTGAAACTACTTATTCAAGTTATTGAATTATTCAAATATTCAAATTAGTGAATTTCCACCATTTCTTCTCTGACTTCATCTTTTTCTTATTTTGTAAATCTGTGCCTTCATCTTTCCCTTCTCAATTCCATTTTAGTATAGACAGCCCAATAACCCCTGTTCCAATTTCATTTGCCTCTCCTCTTCTTTTGGATTGCATGTGAGCCCTGTACTCACTGACAGTGTCAGCCCTCTACTCTGTAACACTGTAAATTCTCTCATCTTCTCCACAACTTCCTAATGTGTATTCTTTGTAATATCCACTGCCTCTTTTCTTTGATGTTAGAAGTCAAGGCACTGATGGTCAAAAGGATTAAACTATCCATTAGGTTTGCCACAAATGCATTGTGTGTTCCATTATATTGTAGATATTTAATGCTGCCCATGGTAAATTTTGACTTTTCTACTAAGCTTATTTTACTGAAGATCATTTTTTTATTGCTTATTGGAAACCCAGGAAATGTTTCTTAGTGAAAGCTGGCAAAATCATTACATATACTTTCACTCTCTTAACTTTAAGCCTATGTTAAATATATGTGCTTCTAATTTGCTAAGAGCCCTCAGCCATTCTGTTGGATTCCTTATTTGCTGACCCTTATCCTGGGCTACTTTCCACATGCATATGTGAGTATGTGCAAATATCTTTTATCTTAAGCAAAGATTACCCTATATTTCCCTGATCATACTCAAGCCATCCCAGATTATTTCGACTCTTCTAGCCATTGCTCATGCTTCTCCTTTTGCTGGAAACACAATCTTCTTCCTCATCTGGATATTATTTTATTAATCTTCAAGATGCAACTTGGAGATGCTATCTCCTACATGAAGACTATTTTTTCCCCTTATTACTATCAAAGTCAGATTCTTTCATTGCTTTCTCCTATAACCCTTTGGTATTACCTCCATGTATCCTCCATAATCTCTGAGCTGGTCCTTAGCAAAACACAGTGATTGCTATCCATCACTGCATTCCCAGGAAATGAAATAGCTTGAGCCACAGCATGTACTCACTATAGTGAAGGAGTGATTGAACGCATAAATTAATGAACCAGAAGGCTGCTTAAATGTACCCTTTTTTTCCCAATCTAAAGACCTATGTTGTCTGTTGAAAAGTCGCAGATGGTAGCACCAAGAGGAGCAGTCCTTTGGCACAGGCTCTGGAGCAAATATTTCTCCAACAGAGGCTGTATCATTTTGGCTGCTGTGGTTACTCTCAAATAGCTGTCTTATTCTTAACTTTGATCCATGACATATTAGCTATAGTTGATGTGGAAAACACAGAGCTGCTAAATCAGGAAAGACTTTCAGCATGCTTAATTACTATCAGTGATATAAGAAAAGACTGCCTTCTTACCAGTAATCTATAGTTTTAATAATAACAAAAATGCATTTCATATGTTTGAGTGGTACAAATCCATGGTTATTGTACATCAAGGTGGCTTTAGCTCTACTCTATAGCCATTTGCTGAGAGGATTAAAAGCCTTAATAATTAATTCTCAGATAATATCACATCTGGGAGGCATTCACCTTCTTATTTGAGACCTCATTGGCAAAGTGGAGTTTGGCGAGATTGTATACATTTCCAGGAAAAATGAGGTAATGCTTAACCTAGAAAAATGTATCTTAGAACATCTTGAGAATCAAAGTACTCCATAGAGATACTACTAGAAAAGATGATCTTGAGAGGCAGTTGTGTTGCTTATAAAATAGAAAAGCCTGAATGACAGCATACAATAAATTGCAGAGTAAGCTTATAATTTTTAAGGCAATAAAAAGTTAATGTAATTTCAGTTTGCACATGCCCTTTGTTTCATGGATCAGTGAGGTAATATCATCTTACCACAAAGAATTGGTAAGGCCATGGTAAAAAACAAAACAACAAAACAAAAAAAACCTGCATCAAAGGACACTAGAGGTCAGGGATCTATAACAAAAAGAGAGAGATGATTTGAAACATGAATACAAATTATAAAAGGAAAAAGCATAACTGTGCATTGGCCAGTTAAATACTCAAGGCATATGTAATTTTTTTTCTGTATTTAATGCCAAAGAAATTTTCACAGAGGTCAGTGGAGAATTTTAACCATGAAAAATTATATATATATAATGTATTTTTTTTTACTTGACATAAGCCTTTCAGGCTTTCTTAATATTGGGAATTTGTAATCTGAGTAGACAATGATACATTTCTAACCATTCTTTTATAATATTTGTTTTCTTGTATGAACAACATGCAGGAAAAAAAGAAAGTGAGAAATAAAGTAGTCATTTTGGGTATGACATAAGCTTGGAAGTCATAATTCACTTCCTCACAAGAAAAAAGTTAAACTGAAAATCAACAACTTTTTCCAGATCTATCATAAAATTGAGGACACAAGGCAGACTGCTGCTCCCAGAATGGGAGAGGCAGATGATTAAGGAGAATCATAGCCTATTGGAGCAGAAACCTGCCAATACCAGGGGTGCAAACTTGAACTGTAATTGGTGAGTAACTGGGGACTCAATATGAACAAGCTTGAGATTTAAAAACTCCAGGGGGCCAGTCTAATGGGAGCTCTCACACTTCCATGAATTTTAACTCCAGGAGCCCTACTAGGTTTTCAGTGAGAATTAGAGAAAAATTCCCTTGTGCTTCTGGCAAAGAGTGTTGGTGGGTAGCTATTTTGAAATATGCCAAGAGCATTCTGTACTTCTCAGCAAGGCCTGGCCTCAAGAAAAATTATTTTGCCAAAGGCTGAGTGGGGTTTTACTAGAGCCTAATGAAACTGGGGAAAAGGAAATATCCAACTCCAGTCCACTCTAGCCTTTGATACAGGGATGAGAAATACCAGATTCTCAGGGTGAGGACCAGAGAAAAACCTCTTGTGCTTATTGTGGGAGTGGGGATAGGGATTGGAGGCATGGGGGCGGTGGGAGTTAGGGGGGTATAGAAAATAACCATTTAAAAATAAGCCCCACCATAAGGGAAATACAAATCAAAACCAAAATGAGATACCACATCATACCAGTCAGAATGGCTAAAATTAACAAGTCAGGAAACAACAGATGTTGGTGAGGATGCAGAGAAAAGGGAACTCTTTTAAACTGCTAGTGGGAATGCAAGCTGGTAGAGCAACTCTGGAAAAGAGTATAGAGGTTGCTCAAAAAGTTAAAAATAGAGCTACCATACAACCCAGCAATTGAACTACTAGGTATTTACTCAAAAGGATACAAAAATAGTGATTCAAAGGGATACCTGCACCCCAGTGTTTATAGCAGCAATGTCCATGATAGCCAAACTATATGGCCATTGACAGATGAATGGATAAAGAAGATGTGAGATATGGAATAATACTTAGCCATCAAAAAGAATGAAATCTTACCATTTGCAACAACCTGGATGGAACTACAGGGTATTATGCTAAGTGAAATAAGTCAATCAGAGAAAGACAATTATCATATGATTTCACTCATATGTGGAATTTAAGAAACAAAATAGTGGATATTGGGGGAAGGGAGGGAAAAATAAAATAAGACAAAATCAGAGAGGGAGACAAACCTTAAAAGACTCTTAATGGCGGGAAACAAACTGAGCGCTGCTGGAGGGGAGAAGATTGGGGGGGATGGGGTAACTGGGTGATGGACATTAAGGAGGGCACATGATGTAATGAGCACTGGGTGTTATATGCAACTGGTGAATCACTAAACTATACCTCTGAAACTTTAAGTAAACAAACAAACAAACAAACAAACCCACCCCACATATTCATTTCTCCATAACAAAAATCTGCCTTCAACGAAAACTATTTTTCCAGAGCCTAACCACCTTGGGCTTTACCAGAGCCTAACTGAAAAAGGAAATACCAAAGATCAGTCACCCTTAGTCTTTTTGTCTCACCTAAGGTAGGGGAGGGATACTGAAGAGCACCTGGGAAGGTCACAGACCAGGGGACCAAGCTCATTAAAAGACAGACCAAATCATAGATCTATAGAATGCTTAGCATCCTCCATGAACCACCACCTCAATAGGGCTCAAGTATAGTAGCAGGAGACTGCAATCCAAAAACCAGCATGGCTCAGTCTTACCTAAGATGAAGTCTCTAGAGAAACTCAAAGACTACAGAAGAGACAAAACAAGGACACCAGAAGAAATTTTAGCCTCTGAAACATACAACTATAGCACACCATAAGCCATAGCCTAACTCCTAGCCAGATAAACATAAAGTCTCATTTTAAATGCCTTATTTACCTCAGTTTCTTTTACCCAGTATAATATGTCTGGCTTTAAACAAAAAATTAAAAGGCATATTGCTATGATCTGAATACCTGTGTTCTCCTCAAATTCATATGTTGAAATTTTAATACACAATATGATGTAATTATGTGGGGCTTTTAGGAGGTGATCTGGTCATTAGGGTGGAGCCCTCATTTAGGGGATTAGTGCCCTTATAAAATAAGCCCCAGAGGGCTCCCATCTTTTCTACCTTGTGAGGACACAGTGAGAAATTGACAGTCTGAAATCCAGAAGATGGCCTTTTAACAGAATGGAAACATGCTGGTATCCTGATCTTGGGCATCTAGTCTCCAGAATTGTGAGAAATAACCATTTGCTGTTTATAAGACATGCATTCTGTGGTATTTTATTATAGCAGCCTGAGGGACTGAGACACTTACAAAAGGCAGAGTGTTTTTGATACAGTGTGAAGACAAAGCAAGCAGCAAAACTAGACTCAAATATAAGAGAGATATTGAAATTACCAGACCAAGAATTTAAAGTAACTATAATTAATATGCTAAAGGGTCCAAAGACAAAAGTAGACAACATGCAAAAACAGATCATTAACATAAATAGAGAGATGGAAATTCTAAGAAAGAATCAAAGGAAATGGTAGCAATAACAAACAAATAAACAAATAATAGATAAATAAATAAATAAATAAATAAATAAATAAATAAATAAATAAATAATTTTTAAAGGACTGTAACCTAGAAGGAGAATGCTTTTGATGGGTGGATAAGTAGATGGGACACAGCTGAGGAAAGAATCAGTGAGCTTGAAGATAGGTCAACAGAAACTTCCCCAAAATGAAATGCAAAGAGAAAAAAAAAGAAACCAAACAGAACAACCAAAGGAAGGCTGGGCAATAACAAAAGGTATAACATTTCCATAATGGGAATACCAGGAGAAAAAGAAAGAGAAAAGAACTGGGGAAATATTAGAGATACTAATGGCAGACTTTTCCAAAATTAACAACAGATACAAAACCACAGATCCAGGAAGCTCAGAGAAAACTAAATAAATACCAGACAACTACACCAGGGCATATCATATTCAAACTAAAATATCAGAAACAATGAGAAAATCTAGAAAGAAGCTGGGGGTGGTCAAGGAACACCACCTACCTACCTCTAGAGGATAAAGACTAAAAATTACATTGGACTCCTTTTCATCAAGAGAGTGGAATGATACTTTGTAGTTGACTTACACACTTTAAGAACTGTTATGTTTTCTTGGTGAATTTTATTATGTAATGCTCCATTTTATTCTGGATAATTTTTATTTTCTGAATTCACCTTAGTTTGAAATAAATACTGAAATGAATACTGAAATAACACTCCAGTGTTCTTTATTTAGTGTTTGTACGGTAGATCTTTTTCCATTCCTTTACTCTAACTTGTTTGAATCTTTATATTTAAAGTGTGTTTTTTGGGGGTCATATATGGTTAGACTTCATTTTCATCCACTCTGACAATTTCCGGCTTTTCACTGGGACATTTAGACTAGAGGCTTAAAGTGATTATTGATATAGTTGAATTAGAATCTACCATACTTTAAAAGCTTTCTATTTGATGCATTGTTCTTTGCTTTGTTTTATCCTGTTCTCTCTTTGTCTTTTCTGGTTTTGATTAAACATTAATATTATTCCATTTATGTCATCTTTTAACATACTTATTATACTTTAAAAAAATTTCAGTTGTCTTAGAGTTTCAAATATACATTTTTTAAAGATTTTATTTATTTATTTGAAAGAGAGAGACACAGCGAGAGGGAACACAAGTAGGGGGAGTGGGAGAGGGAGAAGCAGGCTTCCCGCTGAGAGGGAATGCCATTAGTATCTCCATGACTGGAGCCAAAGGCAGATGCTTAACGACTGAGCCACCCAGGTGACCCTCAAATGTACATTTTAAAGTAATCTATGTCTACCTTCAAACAACATTATACCATTTTAATTGCAATACTGGTATCTTATAAGAGTATTTCAAATTTTCCCTCCTATCTCTTATCACAGTGTTGTCATTTGTTTCATTTATTAATGTTCTATAATTACCAAATACATTGTTACTTTTATTACTTTTAAATTTATCTTTTAAATTAATTAAGAATAAGAAAAATAAACTATTTTATATTCCTTCTATTTATTCCTTCTCTGATGTTCATTTCTTTATGTAGATCTAAGTTACTGACCTGCATTATGTTCCTTCATCTAAAAAACTTTTTAACATTTCTTGCAGGGTAACCCTGCTATTGATAAATTCCCTTGGTTTTTGTTTGTCAAAAAAAATCTCTATTCCTCCTTCAATTTTGAAGAATAGTTATGTTTTTATAGAAATCTAAGGCAGAGAAATTTTTAACATTAAAATATTTAAATTGGGTATTTCACTGCAATTTTGTTCACTGTATCTATGAGTTTTATTTTGTATTGTTTGTTCATTTCTTTTATTTTTTAGATCCTATATGTAAGTGAGATCATATGATATTTGTCTTTCTCTGTCTGACTTATCTCACTTAGTATAACACCCTCCAGGTCCATCCTTGTCCCAAATGGCAAGATTTCATTCTTTTTTTTAAATGACTGAATAGTATTCGATTCATTGATAGATACTTTTATTTCTGTATCTTGGCAATACATAATGCTACAATGAACATAGGGATGCATAAATGTTTTTGAATTAGTGTTTTCGGCTGCACCAATTTATTATCTCCCCAACAGTGCATGAAATTCCTTTTTCTTTGCATCCTTACCAGCACTTATTTCTTGCCTTTTTGATAATAGCCATTCTGATAGGTATGAGGTGATATCTCATTGTGGTTTTTTTGCATTCCCTGATGATTAATGATATTGAGCATTTTTTCATATGTCTGTTGGCTGTCTGGATGTCTTCTCTGGAAAAAAAAATGTATTTTCAGATCCTCTGCTCATTTTTTAATATGATTACTTTTTTGCTATTGAGTTATATGAGTTCTTTACATATTTTGGATATTAACACCTTATCAGATATATGATTTGCAAATATTTTATCCTATTCAGTAGGTTGCCTTCTCATTTTGTTAATGTTTTCCTTTGCTGAGCAGAAGATTTTCAGTTTCATGTAGTCCCACTTATATATTTTTGCTTTTGTTGCCTTTGCTTTTGGTGTCAGATCTAAAAAATCATTGCCAAGACTAATGTCAAGGAGCTTACTGCCTGTGTTTTCTTCTGTGAATCTAATGGTTTCAGGTCTTACATTCAAGTCTTTAATCCATTTTGAGTTAATTTTTGTGCATGGTATGAGATAGTAGTCTAGTTTTATTTTTTGCACGTGGCTGTCCAGTTTTCCAAACACCATTTATTAAAGAGTCTGTCCCTTCAAAAAGGATGAATACCCAACTTTTGCATCAACATGGACGGGACTGGAGGAGATTATGCTAAGTGAAATGTCAAACGGAGAAAGTCAATTATCATATGGTTCACTTATTTGTGGAACATAAGGAATAGCATGGAGGACATTAGGAGAAGGAAAGGGAAAAATGAAGGGGGTAAATTGGAGGGGGAGAGGAACCGTGGAGACTATGGACTCCGAGAAACAAACTGAGGGTTTTAGAGGGAAAGGGGATGGGGGGATGGGTTAGCCCAGTGATGGGTATTAAGGAAGGCACGTATTTCATGGAGCACTGGGTGTTACAAGCAAACAATGAATCATGGAACACTACATCAAAAACTAATGATGTACTGTATGATGACTAACATAACATAAAAAAAAGAGTCTATCCCTTCTTTATATATTCTTGTCTCCTCTGTTATAAATTAATTGACATATATATGTGGGTTTATTTCTGGGCTTTCTATTCTGTTCCATTGACCTTGTGTCTTTTTTTTTTTTTTGCCAAAACAATACTGCTTTGGTTACTATAACTCTGTAATATAGTTTGGAAAAAAAAAACTGACACTACCAAAAGCTTACAAGGTTGTGGAACTACAGGAACTCTCATTCACTGTCACAGAGAATGTAAAATGGTACAGCGACTTTAGAAAATACTGGTGATTTCTTACAAAAGTAAACATACTCTTCTTAGTATATAATCCTGCAATGGTACTTCTTGGTATTTACTCAAATGAGTCAAAAACTTCTGTCCACACACATCTGTTCTGAACTTGAATATTTATTACAGCTTTATTCATAATTAGCAAAAACTGGAAGGCTACATACTACATACCAACTATATGACATCTGGAAAAGACAAAGCTATAAAGACAATAAAAAGTTCAGTGGTTGGCAGGGTTTGGGGAAGGAGGGCAGGAGGAATATATAAATAGAGTGCAGGGTATATTTAGGACAGGAAAATTATTCTGTATGATACGGTAATGACAGATTCATGATTATTATGCATTTGTCAAAACCCACAGAACATAAAACACACAGAGTGAACCCCAATGTAAACTGTAGACTTTAGTTAATAATGTATCAATATTTATTCATAAATTAGAACAAAGTACCTCACCCAAAGAAAAATATTAAAAATAGAGGAATTGTATGCAGGTGCATGAGTACAAATGAATTTTTTTTCACTTTTGTAAATAAAAGAAAAGCTACACTAGGCTTGCTCCAGCTTGACTGATTGTGAAAGCATCACATAACCAGCAAGTCTTTGTTTACTTACTGAGAAAACTAAGGTGTATCCCTGTGAATATTTTAAATTATTGTTATTGGTCTTTTTTTCTGAAAATGTTAAACAGTAATATTATTTTCACTTAAAAGGGGAATCTTATTAAAAACCAGAACAAAACAAAAAACGACTCTGGGAGAACCTGAACTGGGAAAACTGGTTTTGCCCAGCATATCAAAGAACATTCACTATGGATGGGACTTAGAAGGGACAGGAGACCCTTCCGCATGTTTTTTCCTTTCTGCTCGCTGAATGCAGAGGACCAGAAGTACAGCCATTACCTCAGCATAGCCTGAATGCGTGGAGGAGAACCGGCTGCCTACCAGAGTCAGCAGCCTGTCAGTGTTAGGTACATGAGAAATAAAATTTGATTGAATTTAAGCCATTTGCATTTTGGGTCTGTTTATCAGAACTGTAGAGTTGATACTAACTTAAAAAGGTACATGGAGGGGTCCAGTTTCCATTGCTCAAGAGATAGAGCAGCGGAGGATGAGAGTGTGTCGGTGGGGGAAGAGTGACATTTTGTATTTGTTGAATTGGGAACAGATGTTAAACATTGGATATTTTCCAGGACTTCTGACCCTGTCCCATTTGAAAAAGTTTCTATCCAGCAAAAGTTTGTGTTCAGACTTTAAAGTAAACAATAGTTACTAACCAGTCTACTGCAATGGACATTATGTTGTAAACATTGGCTTAGTCTTCACTTATCTCTTCCACACAGAAGCTTACCCTCTCTCCCTCTGCCCAAACTTTGCATCAAAGAGCACTTGCCTTACTTCAATACTTCTAATTAATGTTATCTCAAGTTTTCCCTGGGTAGCCTGGTCTATTGCTCAAATATTCTTTTCTTTTTACTGAAATATAGTTAACCTAAGGAGATTAAAGGGCAATGCCTGTGGTCATACAGCCATGTGATTGAGCAGCTGTTTCCTGGCCTGAGAAACTAATACAAGATTGGATTGGAGTGGAACTTAGATGAAAGACCACCTGTCTTTGTGGCTTCTGTATACACTTTGCTTCCATAGGCATGTTGTTTGAGGTTTTTATATTCTTTCCTTTGCCCTACACCAGGAGAATTTAATGCTTGTCCCAATGGGGGTTTATTTACCATCTCTCATAGGTTTATATACTTAGATTAACAAGTAAAATTTGTATAGATAGCTTTTTGCTTCTTAAAAAAATCTAATAAACTGAATAATATTTGTATTCAAATAGTTGAAATATTCCAGTGCATATACAGCAGGAAATGTAGGGCTTTAACTTTTGATAGAAATGAGTTCATGCAGAACTATTAAGACGTGTTTCCAAAATGACCAATGTGCTGCACTGATTTCACGAATACATAGCTCCCCACGATCTCCTGGAGAATAAGGCTAGTCTTCTTTTACTGCCATCAGTTTTATTTAGGTAATAAGAGTAACTATTCTGGCTATCACCAGATATGATTATCATATTTATTCTAATACTTTTGTTTCTTTATTGAAATACTGAAAAAAATTCTCAAGAAATAATTCAGAGAAGGGTAGAACATCTTTGATATATATATCTACCTATCAGTCACCAAATATTTATTTATTTATTTATTTTTTAAATTTTTTTTGAAGATTTTATTTATTTATTCATGAGAGATAGAGAGAGAGAGAGAGAGGGAGGCAGAGGCAGAGGGAGAAGCAGGCTCCCCGCGGAGCAGGGAGCCCGATGCGGGACTCGATCCCAGGACCCTGGGATCATGACCCGAGCTGAAGGCAGACGCTTAACCGACTGAGCCACCCAGGCATCCCACAGTTACCAAATATTTAATGAGAGACCTATTATGAGATGAATAGGATGGGGATGTTTGAAGACCTCTGATGGATAAAGTAGTATGTAGGCAGAAAGAGATTTTTTTTTTTTTAAAGATTTTATTTATTTATTTGACAGAGAGAGACACAGCGAGAGAGGGAACACAAGCGGGGGAGTGGGAGAGGGAGAAGCAGGCTCCCTGCAGAGCAGGGATCCCGATGCGGGACTCGATCCCAGGACCCTGGGATCATGACCTGAGCTGAAGGCAGTCGCTTAACCAACTGAGCCACCCAGGCGCCCTGCAGAAAGAGATTTAATGCATAAATTAAATGCTTGTGAAAGAGTTGAAATGGTGAAGGCATAGGGTTCCAGACCGAGCCCCCCAAATTTACTACTAGAAAAATATCCCAAAATGGCCTTGCCAGTTGAGCCTCTACCTCTGCCACAAGCAGGGATCTGGGGATCATGAACCTGCTGTGGCAACTACCGCCTCCAGGATTACACCACCTTACCCCAAATCCCGGAATGGTTCCAGGGCCACTTGTACTGCTACTGATGCCCACCATGGGGAGAAGAATGGAGTTGGACACAGTAGGGGCCAGGTATTCCCCTCTTATGCCTGTATCTCGAGATGAGAAAGATCAGCAGCAACATAGAATACTCCTTGGTATTCTGGAGAATGTAGGTGTGGAGGGGACTTGTAATCCACTTTGAAGGCAGCAGGTTCACAAATGCAATACCCCACGCCATCAAGGTAAGAGCAGGAGCCAAAAACCCCAAGTCTGCCCCAGCTCCTTGTTGGAATGGGAGAAGAACTAGAAATCACCATGGGGCCTTGGCAGGACCCCGGAGTCAGTGAAGAGAGAAGTGTCTTAGGAGGTCACTGGATAGGAACATGAGAAAATCTGTGATGTGAACTGCCATTCAGGGATGCAGGAGAAAAACCTACTGCAACTTGAAGTACAAGCGGTGCCAGGGAAATGAGGTGGGGGTGGTGGGGGTTGGACAGCCTGGCAAGACCTGATGGAAGGAGTCTGGCCTGGAGGATGTTGAAGTGAGGAGCCCTGCAGGGTACCCACACGGGAGAGCAGACCACCTCTCCATAGTCTGGATGGGACGGGGTCACGTCAACAGCCCAGCTCAAGGGGTTTAGAGGCTATCCAAGAAGGAATGGATAAACGGGAGATTTCTCCTTGTTTTTTTTTTTTTCCCTTTTCCTTTCTTTCTCCTCTCTCTCTCCTTCCTTCCTTCTTTCCTTCCTTGCTTTTTTTTTTTTTTAAACAGGGAAATGTCTAAACTATAAGCTTGAATTAATGGAGGGACCCTTGGATTGTTAATGAAAATAAACCCAAAGTTGATTAAGTAGTCTGTCTAGGCTGGGGCCTAGAGTCAAAACCTAAATTGAGCTAAAGACATGAAATTATAACCAACTTTGAACACCTCTGCTTTGGGGACTTGTTGTACCTATATAATTCATACCCACTAAATAGAGTTCTTGACAGTCAGCGCCATGTACAGCTTTATTGTTTTCCTAACATTTTATTCTCAAAATTTTCAGACATCTACAATAAAGGTAGAAGAATTTTGCAGTGAAGATGCATATGCTGATCACCTAGATTCTACTATTAACATTTTAATGTAATCATTTTATTATATATTTGTATATTTATTTGTTCCTCTGTCCATCCATAAATGTCTTATTTTTTGAAGCACTTCAAAGTAAATTGCACACATTAATATAATTTCCCTAAGTATTTCTTTCAACATCCGTATTATTATTGACTGGAGTCTAACATTTGAGTTTTTGATTTCTTTTTGATGTAAAATATATATAAAATGAAATACCAAGCTCTTAGGTGTACAATTTCTAAGTTTTGAAAATGTAAACACTGGAGTAACTCAAACTCATATCATGATGGGCCAAGAGTAGGCACCTCTTTCCTGTAAAAGTCCAGAAAGTATTTATTTTGTTTTATAGGCCACTCTATCACATATTCTTTTTTGTTTACACACTTTTAAAAATGTGAAAAAGGGCACCTGGGTGGCTCAGTTGGTTAAGCGACTGCCTTCGGCTCAGGTCATGGTCCTGGAGTGCCGGGATCGAGTCCCGCATCGGGCTCCCTGCTCGGCAGGGAGTCTGCTTCTCCCTCTGACCCTCCTCCCTCTCATGCTGTCTGTATCTCATTCTCTCTGTCTCAAATAAATAAATAAAATCTTAAAAAAAAATAAAAAAAAAAATAAATAAAATGTGGAAAAAAAAACATTTTTAGCCTGTGGGTGTCAACGTCTAGTGCGTTGGGGTCCCTGGGTAAGGGTCTACGAAATCACCAGGACACAGGGGATGCAGAGCAAAGGCAGCACTTGCAACTGCATACTGCCGTTTATTTCTCACATAGCTATATACTCGCAGAGATCAGATAAACATAACAATGTATACTTAAAGTATCAAGCCAACATCCGTGAAATTCACAAAATTCAATAAGAACAAAATACATCCTGTTTATGCTTGCAGAATAAAGAATTCTCTTAGCCATCCTTCCTTTGGAGACAACATGTTCTTTGTCTTTAGAAAGAACACTTCTGATTAGAAAGATACACTTTAAGCTAGGCAAGAGCCACTTCCTGCTGATCCAGGCATTTAGGCCTTGCAACATGAGGTAAGGGGAAGAGAACATTTTCTCCTCCTGGCCTAGGCCTGCCTGGCCGACCTTAACCTCACTGCAGTCCTCAAATGACCCTGGCCTGCAAGGGGCTTACAAGCCTATACCATCTCATGTGGGCACACAAAATAGGTTCCCTGGGGCTCAGTTTTTTATTGGGAACTGCACCTGATCATCTACAATGTTTCTTCTACCTTTGCATTACCTACAACTTATTTTTTGTCAGCCTGTCATATTTGGTTATTATATTTGGATGAGAATGTTCTCTTCATAATTTTACTCTTTCTTTCTGGATTGTTTCACACTGACCAACTCTAATTTGGAATAGTAATCTATTTCAGGTCCCAGAAGATAAGTAATTAGTGAGATGTAAATGTAATTAGATACAATGGGTTATTTGCCAAGGAACGATAATGCTGTTAACTCTATATTTTTGCATAAACATATTGACTTTCCTAATATGAACTATAGTAAAAATAAATAGAAGTAAATAACTTGTTTGGTTGCCATAGTTGCCATTTGTATTAGTTATCTATTGCTGTAACAGATCACCACAAACTTAATGGCTTAAAAACAAAATACACTCAGAGCACCTGGCTGGCTCAGTCAGTAGAACACATGACTCTTGATCTCAGGCTCATGAGTTCAAGCCCCCAGGTTGGGCAGATTACTCTTGTAATCTGGGCATGGAGCCTACTTCATAAAAAAAATAAAACCAAAAAAACATACGCCCACTGTCTCACCATTCCTGTGGGTCAGAAATCCAAGTGTAGCTCAGTTGAGTTCTCTCAGGAGGCTGCAAGCTGCTATCAAGATGATGGTCAGGGCTGGGGTCTTTCATGAAGGCTCAACAGGGCAAGGATCCATTTCCAAGCTCACTTACATGATTGCTGGGAGCATCCAGTTCCTTTTATGCTGTTTGATTTTTTGATTTAGCGTCTCGATTCCTTCTGGACTGTTGGCCTGAAGTCACCCTAAGTTACTAGTCACTTGGACCTCCCAAACATGGTGACTTGTTTAATCAAAACCAACAAGGGAGAGAGTCTGCTAGCAAGATGGAGGTCACTCTTGTAATCTGGTCATGGAAGAAATGTCTCCTCAAAACTGAGAGTATGAGTTAAAAACAGGTACTCAAGACGGGGGATTATACAAGGCAGTCATAATCAGTAGGATGGTTGGTACCATCTGAGAAGCTGCACACCACACCATTTGATTCTGTACTTCAAATGGATTGAATGTGGGTTTGAAAATCACTGCATAGTAAAATAAAAGTTGATGCTTAATTAATTGTGTTTATACACTAGCCATAGCATAAACATACGTCGTGAAAAGACTTCCTTTTATGTTTAAACAGGTAAATGTCATTCTCAGGAATTACAAACAAATATTGAGGGCCTTTCCTTCTCTTTCCCCTGCTGGCTTACCACAGTACTGAGAAGCAGCTTGGAGCCTATTGTGCTTGTGTCAGGATGTGTCAAGAAAATAGCAAAAGGACACAGCAAATATTTTGCTTTCCTTTTCCTTAATCGGCAACTCTTCCCTAGGAAAGTATTTCAGAGTTTCAAAGCTCTTAAAGTTTCCTTGAAAGTCTTCATTTAACTGAGCTGATTTCTTCTCTTCTGTCTTTATGCAGCCAGTTTCTAAATCAGCACAGTGTGTGATAATTAATGACTACATAAAAGCACAACCTGAGTGAGAATTTGTCTGAAAGTATTGTTTTGAAGTGGCTGCAGACCGAATCAGAATTAGCCTTCAAAACCACTGAAACAGCAAAGAGGAAGAACAGATGAGGGAGGAGTCAGCAATGTTATCCTTGCCTAATGGGTAAAAAATGCCCTCTTATTAATTCTCTAATTTTGGATGAACTACTACTCTCCTCACTCCCTTTCTTCTGTTTACTTTTGCAGATTTTGCTTTACTGAGAACATGCTTTTATTCATTTGCTTACATCTTCCAGTCCTTGGCATGTAACAGTACATGCATATTTGTTGTGTGGACAATTAATGAATCCACCTATCATTGATGGCAGAAGTTTTTAACATTTTCTATGTAATCAAATACTTAACACAAATATTTCCTTTTTTGTTGTTGCAGTACTTTGATAAAATCAGGAAAACACTAATCAATTATCTGTATTCTGACCACACATATGTTACCTTGTCATTCAGTCAAACTTGTTGACTTGTTATTTATACAAACTAACCTTACATGGTTTATGCACAGTAACTTGCTGTCATACAATTTATTCATACTGAGTGCTTACAATTGTTTTTGTTTGTATTTTTTATATTGTCCCCTGAATTTCTGGACTGGCTAACTCTCTATAAATGTGGGGTATAAATGCTATGAATTTCAAGTCATAAAACTTATCCTTCTAATAATATAACTTATTTTTTCTATTCCAAAAAGTAAGTGCTATCTTAAGCTGTTAGACTACAAGATGGCAGACAACCTAAAATAGCTCCTTCCAGGTAATCCAATCATTTTAGAATCTGAACTCAAGAGATTTAAGGTTTGCCATCCCAGCCCTGGAGGAGGAGTTTTCCGGAGCTGGTCATAGGCAGTCCTCTCCTCACACTTAAACAGTTGTCTTCCTTCTGTCTCTTCTTTGCAGTAATTGGCATCTATTCTCACTCTCATGCACTGTCAATGTCCATAGCCCCATCATGGCCTCAACTGCCAGCATCTTTCATGTTCCTTACCTCTCTCTGCCCTCCTGGGTCCCCTGCTGGGGATCAGGAACTCCAAGCCACTTCAGTCATACAGAGCTGGGGTACACAGATTCTTAGCCCTTCCACATGGCCAACTCTTTCATCCGTTGCTATCCATTGCTTCAACCCACACTGGATAAGACACTTGCCATTTCCTTAATCCATTGTTGGGAAGAAAGCTGCAGATGTGGGATTCTGCCACAAGGTTACCAAGACTGCCATTTTTTTCTGAGAAATCAGTCGCTAATCATATAATTATTCTGACATTTGTAATATATAATTTTTCATCAGTGCTTTTAAGATTATCTCTTTATTTTTGACTTTTGCCAGTTGAACTGCAATTTCCTAGGAGTGGATTGCTCTACTCTACTTGGGATTTATTAAGTTTTTAAGTTACCAAGACTGTAGGTGGCTCCAGATATCCCAGGCCTTAGCATGGGGAGTGGCAAGTGAAAGGATCTTTTCTGAGAACCCTACCCCAAAGAGTGGTTGTCTGTTGCTTCCATCTCATCTCTGAGGAAAAATAAATTCTCTCACAGTCAGCAAGCCTTTTTTAATTTAATTTAATTTTATTTTATTTTTATTATGTTCAGTTAGCCAACATATAAGTACATCATTAGTTTTTGATGTAGTGTTCAATGATTCATTAGTTGTGTATAATTTTATTAAGAAAAATTTTGCATGCAACGAATGCACCTATTTTAAGTATGTAATTTGATGAATTTTGACAAACATACACCTGTGTAACCATAACAACAGTCAAGACACACAATAGTATCATCCTAAGGCATTCCTTTGTGCCTCTGGCAGTGCATCAACCTCTACCCCTGACCCCAGGTAACCACTAATTTTTTTTTTTTTTGTCACTACAGATGAGTTTGCATTCTTTGGAAATTACTTTAAATGGAATTATACAGAATCTCTCTCTTTTATTCTTGTCTGTCTTTTTTCACTCAGCATGATAGTTTTAAGCCCTATCCACATTATGCATATCAGAGTTTTTTGCTTATTTTATTACTGAGGTATATTGTATTATATGGATGTACCAATATTTGCTTATATATACACCTTTGATGGATCAGTGTTGATTGCTACCAGTGTTGGCTATTACAAATAAAACAGTTATGCATGCAAGTTTTTTGTGGATATGTGTTTTAATTCGTTTGGGGGTATATACCTAGGAGTCAAATTGTAAGAAACTGCCTGTGGCAGAATAATGCACTCCCAACGATGTTCATGTCCTAATCCCCAGAACCTGTGAATACATGACTTCAGATGGCATAAGAGATTTACAGGTGTGACTTAATTAATGATTTTGAGGTGGAGAGATTATTCTGGGTTAACCAGATAAGCCCAATATGATCACAAGTGTCCTTTATAAGAGGGAGGCAAGAAGGTCAGAGTCAAATAGATGTGATGACAGAAGCAGAGGTCAGAGTGATGCAAGCCAGGAACCCAGCTGTGTAGGCAACTTCTAGCAGCCAGAAAGGCAAGGCAGTGTCCTCCCCTAGTGTCTCTAAAGGGATGCAGCCCTGCCAAAATCTTGATTTTAGTCCAGTGAGACCCATAGACTTATGATCTCCTTAACCATGAGATAGTAAATTTGTATATTTTTAAGCCATTAAGTTTGTGATATTTTTTTTACATCAGTAACAGGAAACAAATACACTGTCAGACTGTTTCCAAAGTGATGGTACCTTTTGCATTCCCACCAGCAATGCATGAGAGTTCCAATTGCTTGACATCCTAGACTATTATCAGGCCTTCTGATTGTAATCATTATATAGAGGTACAGTGGTATCTCATTGTGGTTTTAAATGGCATTTCCCTTATGACTAAACTATGTTGAACATCTTTTCATGTGGCTTTTGGGTATCCATATACCTGTTGTCAAATGTCTGTTAAAAATGGATTCTAGGGCACCTGGGTGGCTCAGTTGGTTAAGCGACTGCCTTCGGCTCAGGTCATTATCCTGGAGTCCTGGGATCGAGTTCCGCATCGGGCTCCCTGCTCAGCGGGGGTCTGCTTCTCCCTCTGACCCTCTTCCCTCTCGTGCTCTCTGTCTCTCATTCTCTCTGTCTCAAATAAATAAATAAAATCTTAAAAAAAAATAAAATAAATAAAAATGGATTCTATTACTATCCGGTATCATTTCCCTTAGGCCTGAAATATCTTCCTGTAGCATGATTCATAATGCAGATCTGCTGACAATAAAGTTCCTTAGTTTTTGCTTATATAAAAATGTATTTCTCTTGTGTTCATTTCTGAAGGATAATTTACTGAATAAATAAATAAATTTTGGTTATAGCCCTACAGGGTTAATTTTTAAAAATTTTTCTAGCACCTCAAATGTATCATTTGTATGCCTCTTGGACTCCATTTTTTTCTGAGAAATCAGTCGCTAATCATATAATTATTCTGACATTTGTAATATATAATTTTTCATCAGTGCTTTTAAGATTATCTCTTTATTTTTGACTTTTGCCAGTTGAACTGCAATTTCCTAGGAGTGGATTGCTCTACTCTACTTGGGATTTATTAAGTTTTTAAATTTCCAAGTCATTTTTTAACCAATTTGGTGGATTTCTGGCCATGATGTCTTCAAATTTTATTTCTGCCTTTTCCCTTTCTCTACTGGCTTCTTCTGGATCTCCAATTACACTTTTGTTGGTTTGCTTGATATTATCCCAAAAGTGTTCACTTTTTTCTGTGATCTTTTTTTCTCTGGCCTTTGGATTGCATCATTTCTGTGGATTTATTTTCAAGCATCCCAATTATTTCTTCTGCCATGTTCAATCTGTTTTTGAGCATTTTGAGTTAATTTTATATAGTTATTACACTTTTCATATTTAGAATTTTTATGTATTTAATTTCCATTTTTTTCTGTTAGATTTCCTATATGTTAACTCATTTAAACCATTTTTATTTTGATTATTTGAAACATATTTATAATCACTGCTTTGAAAACTTTGGTTGATAAATCTTTACTAAATCTGTCCTTACTGAGGCTCAGTTTTTATTGGCTGTTATTTGTTCCTGAATATAGGTTATATTTTCCTGTCTGTATGCATGTCTAGTGTTGTTTGCTTTCATTGTAGACTTGGTTTCACTGGACACTGTAGATAATACATTTTAGTGACTCTAGATTTTTTTTTTTTAATCTGAGGGTTGTTGCATCATTGTTTAGGTAACCAGTGAACTTGCCTGGATTCAAATCTCAAGCTCTGTCCCCTGCGGTACACAATAACTATACTAAGTTCCTATGGTTTCTAGCTTCTGCCTCTTTTTAATCTGGTCCCCTTTACATTTATGTTGTGCATGGATTTGTGAAATCAATTAATAACACAGAAAACTCACAAATCTCTATTTCAAAGATATATGTCTCTATGGTCTCTATGTACTGTTTCAGTGAATCCCCTGGGGTCTTCCTATGCATGTATATTTTAGCAGTTAGGTAGGGATTTGGGTGAAGTTTATACTCAAATTATGGATCTCACCACTCCTATGGCTACATTGTTTCCAGGACTTTCCATAAAGTTCCTAACTTTTTTTTGTTTTCCAGCCCTGATTTTGTCCTTTGCCACCTCAAGCTGATAATGGTGTGCTTTTCCACAACTATAGTCATGGGGATTGTAGAATGCCCTCAGGTAAAAATTAAAGAAACAACTACTTATCTGTTGCAGTGGCAATTTTTCCAAAAGTAACCTGTCCTTCAGATTCTGAATTTTCACCTTTCTAGTCCATTGTTGTTCATATTTCATCCAAGTTTTCTAATAATTATCTGTAGGAGGTAATACCCACCCACTCTGGCACCATTACTGGAAGATCCTCCCTCTACCCACAAGGAAGTTTTAATCTTCTCTTGGTAAGATATGTGTATGGGTGGAGGAGAAGGTATTTGCACAAGTCAGTTAAGGACATATAATGGTAATTATCTTCAAAAAAGTCTTTAAAAAGAACTGCACATGAAGAATACTTAGGCTTTGAGTCTTGATATTTAAAAAAAAATGAAACTCAAAATTCTCAAATAATAAGCTTTTGATATTATGATTCTGCTAGAAATTTTTTAAAAATTATATTCAAAAGTTAGTTGACATCATTGCTTCCCCAAGTTTGTATTGTATTCTCCCATCTGGCAAATGAATGCCTGCTGAGACAAGGAAGCTATTGAATCCATGACAGAAGGAAGACCATTATAGCAAAAGAAACAAGGGGGTCTTAGTTAATATTTCCAGATTCTGTCCTGCTACAAATCGTATTCATAATACAATTCTTCTATAACTTACCTTCACATGTTCCCCTGAAGCACCTGACACCATTCTGGCATATTGTTCTGCTTTAAAATATGTTGCTTTTGGATGCACTCAGGTATTTATCCCTCTTCTATGAATGTGGTATCTCCAGGGTGGCTGCGTCCTCTTTATAGTCCCAGCTTCTCTCAGACAGCCCCTCCTTCTGTAGTATCTGTTTCCTCAGGCAACCGGGACATCTGGGAGCTGATAAGCCACTACTTTCCCGGACCCTTCAACCAGACAAGCAGGCAGGCTCTTGCTGCTAACAATCTCTAAGATTCCTTGTTATGCCCTCTTCAGGTTCATAGCCATCTCATCACCAATTTCCTATTTAAATTCTTTCAAGTTTCATGCTTTCTTGACTGCCCTGGAAAGACATTCCTCATAAATAAATTGCTCTGTTGGAAAGGAAATAAGCATGCAGGCAGGCATAGATAAGTAAATTAAACAAAAGGATTGCTGTGGGAGAACCTACCATATAAGTGATTCTCAGTAAGTGATGTCCTCTCTGACTCATAGCAAGCAGCACAGGAGTAGGAATTAAACCAGCTAGGGCTTCTGTTCCTTTTGGCTTGTCCACACTTTTGCCGACAGGGTTCACGAGCCTTCTCTCATTATACCATCCTCACCAATAATGGGTCATGGTAGGTGTGTTGAGACTGAAAGTGGCTGACCTTTATCATGTGAAAAATACATCACAAGGACTTGCTAATCAGTTTGTTATTGTGGCATTTCTGAGCTCTGAGTGTGGAATTGTTTAGACAGATTTACCTACCATTTAATCCATAATCTAACAATCTGTCTGACAAAATTGTCATGTATTGCTCTTCAACAGTTGTCCTCTCAGCTTTATGAGACTTGCTGATAGTTTGTCATTCAAATGAATAATGGACACTCTTTTTTTTTTTTTAAAGATTTTATTTATTTATTTGACAGAGAGAGACACAGCGAGAGAGAGAACACAAGCAGGGGGACTGGGAGAGGGAGAAGCAGGTTTCCTGCGGAGCAGGGAGCCCGATGCGGGGATCAATCCCAGGACCCTGGGATAGTGACCTGAGCCGAAGGCAGATGCTTAACGACTGAGCCCCCCAGGCGCCTGAATAGTGGACACTCTTGATGTCCTTCCCAGATACCATTTGAGACAGTGTACCCATCTCTGGCTACTGTGAGTATTGGGAGGTTAAGAACAAATGATTGCACTCTTCTCTGGGTAACTGCCTTATGTTATGAAAGTTTTCTTGCCCCAAAACACCTAAGAATTATCAAAATAGGACTTTAAAGCCCTAATGTCCTTGCCTTGAGGCAGGACAACTCTATTATACTTTTTTTAGGCTCCAGGGCTCCCTGTAGGATCTGGCTGAGGGTAAATGTCAGCTAATCCCATATTTTTGCTTAGCTTCTTCCGCTGTTCTATCTTGTGTTTCTCATTTGTTTTATAAGTTCCATCTGAGAACTTTCTTTCAATAAATCATTACACAAGAACCGCCCCCCCCCCCCCAGCACAGATTCCAAAGAAACTTAGATCTAAGTCAGGGTGGAGTACAATTATTCCTATAGCCAGTCAGCAATGTTCATATCACACGTAATTCAAAAATAGATTTTCTCTGCAGGATGTTGAAATACTGGCCATTTATTTGATTATAACACTTCGTAAAAATGTAGTTTTGCCTGTGAAAAAAACTCTAAAAATATATAAAGTACCAAATCTGTATGCTTGTCTTCAGGCAACTTCAGTTTTCTCCTATGCAAGATGGAGATCATATCCCATTAAAAATATTTGTGAAGAGTGAATGAGATACTATGAATGATCCTAAGTGGCAAACTGCTCAACAATTGTAGGTGCTAGTGAGTGTTTTTAACAGATATATGGCCATATTAGATTGAGATTTCCAGTTTCTGATATTATTGAATTTGGAAGAAAGCAGTATAGACAGAGCTGAGTCCATTTTAAAAAACTTTTTCCTACATTAAAAATGATATAAAAAAAGTCACTAACTTTCAAGGTAAAAATGCATCTGCAACTTCTTTTTTCTAGTGTGATTAAAACTCTAGGTAAGGGGCGCCTGGGTGGCTCAGATGGTTAAGCGTCTGCCTTCGGCTCAGGTCATGATCCCAGGGTCCTGGGATCAAGCCCCATATCGGGCTCCTGGCTCAGCGGGGAGCCTGCTTCTCCCTCTCCCTCTGCTTCTCTCCCTGCTCATGTTCTCTCTCTCTCTCTGTATCTCTGTGTCTCAAATGAATAATTTAAAAATTTAAAAAATAATAAAAAATAAAACTCTAGGTAAGAATGCAATGAGAAAAACAATCACTTGGGATTTTAAAGATCTGATGTGGAATACCAGAAAAGGATTTCTGACTAGTTCAAGAGAATGAGTGTCCGTCCACATCAGCTGGGCTGGAGTATCTGACCTTGGGCCTAGGGATTTGATAAATGAAGGTGGTCACCATTTTAGAATATAGATTTGAGACTGGATAATTTTCTTCTTGCTCAGTCTTTAGAAGACTAGACTTTCTAGTCTCATCACACTTAGGAATGTTTTATTTGTGTAACAGCTCTATTTGTCACCATTCATGTGATACCTCTCAACTGAAGTCCCTAATGTCTTTCATGTCCAAGTTCCATACAATCCCTGAGTTGGAAAGTGAGTCCCTCGATAGTCTTAGTACAGCAAAATATGGGTGTCTGGGTTTGTCTTACTGTGGTGGATTTGATAACAACTTAGTCAAGAGTGACCCTGTGGAATTGTGGGCCAGTCACCTAATTAGCAAAACTAGTCCTGCTGTGAAGCCTAATGTTGAAACCTAGGACAAAATACTATATAAAGGTTTTATTTTCTCATCCATGGGTACATAACATAATTTTATTAATAAGTAAGTAAAACTATTTAATAAGCAGCATTTCATCCTCAAAAGAAATTTGAAGCTTAATCCAAGGCAAACATAGCTACCTAATAAAGATTATATTCTGCCAACACAAATGTATTATTAAAAACAAGCTTAGAATGATTTTTGTGGTGATTTACATTATTGTAATTAGAATGTTTTTTATAACTTCTCTTTTTCAGTTGCTTGAGTCTCTCTACTGAGTAGTTCTAAATCTGTTAAGTTTTGTTGTTACATAGTTCTTTTTTAATTAGTTTTAATTTAAGAAAGGAACATTTTGGTATTCTGGGATGGAAACTGTCAAAATAATATAAATAAAGCATATAATTCATCTATACACACATGGAAATTTATCATTACTCTCATCTCATTTGTAAGTCTTTTTCCCCCTATTTTACTTTTTAATTATTTTACGCAAAGTTTTAGTCATATTGGTAATGCTATGACAGGTGACTTGCAAATTTATTTTGCATCTCTATTGCATTTTCGGCAATGGGCTTTTCTTTCAATTGTGTTAATTTATTTGGAGTCACAAAATGTGTCAGCAGCTCTACCATATCCTACAAATCTTACATTAGTTGGGAAGACATTACATCATGTACATTTTAAAAAGTAATAAAATAATAACCAATGATGTCTTTCCTTAGGAGTTACTGCTAAAGATCTGGGCACGTCTTTGATCAAGGGGAACCTAAGCCAGGGGATGAAACTTCTTCACTCTTCTCACCAGACTGACAACCTGCAATGCATAAGTTTATAAGG
This sequence comes from Mirounga leonina, assembly GCF_011800145.1. Taxonomy (NCBI): domain Eukaryota; kingdom Metazoa; phylum Chordata; class Mammalia; order Carnivora; family Phocidae; genus Mirounga; species Mirounga leonina. The sequence continues at coordinate 78,054,471 of NW_023270305.1, read as the reverse complement.
TGTCTTGTAAGATTGTCCCATAAGATCTAGTAATCAGTTGTTCTTGATATGAAGCAGTGGTCAACTCAATAGGCACTCTCCCTCCTTCCCAGCCTCCCTCAGCTTTGCTGTCATTCCAACGTCTGCATGATTTCATTTCACAACATATTAGAAGCATACAGACTTTTGTGCTTTCTGGGAAGACAGGCTAGAAGAGCCAGTAGCAGGATTGGTCCTAGAAAGCAAAATCTCAGGATGTGATTTTGAGGTTGTGTGGCGTGATCGTGAATTTTATGTGTCGACTTGGACATGGAGTGCCCAAATATTTGGTCAAACATTATTTTAAACGTGTCTATGAGGGTGTTCTTGCATGAGATTAACATTTTAATTGGTAGACTGTGTAAAGCAGTGCCCTTCACTATATAAGTGGGCCTCATCCAATCCATTGAAGGAATTCTCCCTTGAGGGAATTCCCCCTGCCTGATGGTAATGCTGGGACATCAGTTTTTCTTGCCTTCAGACTAGAAATGAAACACTGGGTTTTTTTGGATTTAAAAAACAACACTTAGACTGAAAATACACCATCAGCTCTCCTGAATCTCCAGCTTGCTGACATATATGTGTGTGTATATACATACATTTGGGGAATCTGACAAGTTTGTCAGAATAAATTTTCTAAATTGGTCCTGGGGTTTCTGAATCTCTCTAATCCAATTAGGTTTAAAGACACTCGTGACTCTATTTCCAGTAGTAAAAGAGAGCACAGATAATCCATGGAATGATCTGGCAGTAAAGATACATAAAACATCACCATTAGATACTCCCAATCAAACACTTAAAAGAAGTAAGGATTTCAGTGAACAAATAAATGATACTTTTTAACATTTTTACCAAAATAACAAGAATAATGAGATTGGCTGGTTGCTCTTAGTGTCACTGGACAAAGTGGGAAAAGAAAAAGATGAGGTAAGGGATTTGAAAACCCAGCTCAAATACTGCATAACTGACCTGAAAACTTCTTTTATTTATTTATTTATTTATTTATTTATTTATTTATTTATTTATTTATTT
>NW_023270305.1:78038036-78053411 GCF_011800145.1 Mirounga leonina | reverse complement strand
TTTATTTATTTATTTATTTATTTATTTATTTATTTATTTATTTATTTGACACAGAGAGAGAAAGACCGAGAGAGCACAAGCAGTGGGAGCGGCAGGCAAAGACAGAGGGAGAAGCAGGCTTCCTGCGGAGCAGGGAGTCCAATGCAGGACTCGATTCAGGGACTCCAGGATCATGACCTGAGCTGAAGGCAGTCGTTTAACCAACTGAGCCACCCAGGTGCCCCCTGACCTGAAAACGTCTATGTCTACCTTGAAAGAGACACTTAATCTCCTCAAGCTGCTGGGCTGAGATTCTTGTCAACCAAACTCAGAAGCTCATTCCACAACTGGCTAAATTGCAAAGCACACTGAACTCCTAACCTCTTGGAGTATATATTGTTAGAGAGAGGGTATTGACTGGAAGGAATGGAATCCTGAAAATTGGATGTGTGGAAAGATCCTGATGAAAATGGGGACATTGAGCTCCTGAATTCTTATGAGTGTTCTTTGCCAGTAGAAGCAGCCTTTCCACACCCAGCAGAAGAAATCTCCACCTCCAACTAAGAGGATTAACCCTGCTTTGTCTGAGGAAACTGTACTGGCACTTGCCTTGTAAGATACTGCTGATTCTCCCATCCCACCACCCCTCTTTGCCTCTTGATCTATAAATAGCTCAAGTCCCAGCAGGCCCTTAAAGGTGACATACAAAGTGTGATCCATGAGAAGGTACACTCCACTCCAAAGGAACTGCTTGGGTTTTCTAATTTATGCAGCCAGAAATCTAGGGAAAATGTGTGTTAATTGCCATTTACATATATTCTAATTTATGCAGCCAGAAATCTAGGGAAAATGTGTGTTAATCGCCATATATTACCTCATTAGTTTTTGATGTATTATACACAAACAATGAATCAGTTGTCTTTTGGTTTTGTTGACTGTTTCTTTTGCTATGCAAAAGCTATTTATCTTGATGAAGTCCCAATAGTTCATTTTTGTCCTTGCTTCCCTTGCCTTTGGTGATGTTTCTAGAAAGAAGTTGCTGTGGCCGAGGTCAGAGAGGTTGCTGCCTGTGTTCTCCTTTAGGATTTTGATGGACCCCTGTCTCACATTGAGGTCTTTCAAACATTTGGAGTCTATTTTTGTGTGTGGTGTAAGGAAATGGTCCACTTTCATTCTTCTGCATGTGGCTATCCAATTTTCACAACACCATTTGTTGAAGAGACTGTCTTTGTTCCATTGGACATTCTTTCCTGCTTTGTCAAAGATGAGTTGACCATAGAGTTGAGGGTCCCTGTCTGGGCTCTCTATTCTGTTCCATTGATCTATGTGTCAGTTTTTGTGCCAGTACCATACTGTCTTGATGATGACAGCTTTGTAATAGAACTGGAAGTCCGGAATTGTGATACCGCTAGCTTTGCTTTTCTTTTTCAACATTCCTCTGGCTATTCGGGGTCTTTTCTGGTTCCATACAAGTTTTAGGATTATTTGTTCCATTTCTTTGAAAAAGGTGGATGATATTTTGATAAGGATTCCATTAAATGTGTAGATTACTCTAGGTAGCATTGACACCTTCAAGATATTTGTTCTTCCAAACCACGAGCATAGAATGTCTTTCCATTTCTTTGTGTCTTCCTCCATTTCTTTCATGAGTATTTTATAGTTTTCTGAGTACAGATCCTTTGCCTCCTGGTTAGATTTATTCCTAGGTATCTTATGGTTTTGAGTGCAATTGTAAATGGGATCGAATCCTTAATTTCTCTTTCTTCTGTCTTGTTGTTGGTGTATAGGAATGCTACTGATTTCTGGGCATTGATTTTATATCCTGCCACTTTACTGAATTCCTGTATGAGTTCTAGCAGTTTTGAGGTGGAGTCTTTTGGGTTTTCCACATAAAGTATCATATCATCTGCAAAGAGTGAGAGTTTGACTTCTTCTTTGCCAATTTGGATGCCTTTGATTTCTTTTTGTTGTCTGATTGCTGTGGCTAGGACTTCTAATACTATGTTGAATAGCAGTGGTGAGAGTGGACATCCCTGCCACATTCCTGACCTTAAGGGGAAAGCTCTCAGTTTTTCCCCATTGAGAATGATATTCGCTGTGGGTTTTTCATAGATGGCTTTTATGATATTGAGGTATGTACCCTCTATGCTTATAATCTGAAGAGTTTTGATCAAGAAAAGATGCTATACTTTGTCAAATGCTTTTTCTGCATCTATTGGAGGATCATATGCTTCTTGTTCTTTCTTTTATTAATATATTGTATCACATTGATTGATTTACGGATGTTGAACCAACCTTGCAGCTCACGAATAAATCCCACTTGGTCGTGGTGAATAATCCTTTAACGTACTGTTGGATCCTACTGGCTAGTATTTTTGTGAGAATTTTTGCATCCATGTTCATTAGGGATATTGGTGTGTAATTCTCCTTTTTGATGCGGTCTTTGTCTGGTTTTGGGATCAAGGTAATGGTGGCCTCATAAAATGAGTTTGGAAGTTTTCCTTCCATTTCTATTTTTTGGAACAGTTTCAAAAGAATAAGTATTAATTCTTCTTGAAATGTTTGGTAGAATTCCCCTGGGAAGCCATCTGGCCCTGGGCACTTTTTTTTGGGAGATTTTTGATGACTGCTTCAATTTCTTTAGTGGTTATAGATCTGTTCAGGTTTTCTATTTCTTCCTGGTTCAGTTGTGGTAGTTGATACATCTCTAGGAATGCGTCCATTTCTTCCAGATTATCTAATTTGCTGGCATATTGTTGCTCATGATATGTTCTTATAATTGTTTGTATTTTTTTGGTGTTGGTTGTGATCTCTCCTCTTTCATTCATGATTTTGTTGGTTTGGGTCATTTCTCTTTTCTTTTGATAAGTCTGGCCAGGGGTTTATCAATCTTGTTAATTCTTTCAAAGAACCAGCTCCTAGTTTTGTTGATCTGTTCTACTGTTCTTTTGGTTTCTGTTCATTGATTTCTGCTCTGATCTTTATTATTTCTCTTCTCCTGCTGGGTTTAGGTTTTATTTGCTGTTCTTCCTCCAGCTCTTTTAGGTGTAGGGTTAGGTTGTGTATTTGAGACCTTTCTTGTTTCTTGAGAAAGGCTTGTATTGCTATATACTTCCCTCTCAGGACTGCCTTTGCTGCATCCCAAAGATTTGGAACAGTTGTGTTTTCATTTTCATTGGTTTCCATGTATTTTTTTAATTCTTCTTTAATTTCCTGGTTGACCCATTCATTCTGCAGTAGGATGCTCTTTAGCCTTCATGTATTTGAGTTCTTTTGACTTTCTTCTTGTGGTTGAGTTCTAGTTTCAAAGCATTGTGGTCTGAAAATAGGCAGGGAATGATCCCAATCTTTTGGTACTGTTTGAGACCGGATTTGAGACCTAGGATGTGATGTCTTCAGAAGAATGTTCCATGGGCACTAGAGAAGAATGTGTATTCCGTTGCTTTGGGATGGAATATTCTGAATATATCTGTGAAGTCCATTTGGTCCAGTGTGTCATTTAAAGTCTTTATTTCCTTGTTGATCTTTGGCTTAGATGATCTCTCCATTTCAGTGAGGGGGGTGTTAAAGTCCCCAAGTATTATTGTATTGTTGTCAATGTGCTTCTTTGCTTTTGTTATTCATTGGCTTATATAATTGGCTGCTTCCATGTTAGGGGTATAGATATTTACAATTGTTAGATCTTCTTGTTGGATAGACCCTTTAAGTAGGATATAGTCTCCTTCCTCATCTCTTAATACAGTCTTTGGTTTAAAACCTAATTTGTCTGATATAAGGATTGCCACCCCAGCTTTCTTTTGGTGTCCATTAGCATGATAAACGTTTTTCCACCACCTCACTTTCAATCTGGCGGTGTCTTTGGGTCTGAAATGAGTCTCTTGCAGGCAGCATATCGATGGGTCTTGTTATTTTACCCAATCTAATAGCCTGTGTCTTTTGATTGGGGCATTTAGCCCATTTACATTCAGGGTAACTATTGAAAGATAAGAATTTAGTGCCATTGTATTGCCTATAAGGTGACTGTTATTGTATATTGTCTGTGTTCCTTTCTGGTCTATGTTGCTTTTAGGCTCTCTTTTTGCTTAGAGGACCCCTTTCAAATTATCTTGTAGGGCTGGTTATATGTTTGCAAATTCCTCCAGTTTTTGTTTGTCCTGAAAGCTTTTTATCTCTCCTTCTATTTTCAATGACAGCCTAGCTGGATATAGTATTCTTGGCTACATATTTTTCTCATTTCATGCTCTGAACATATCATGCCAGTCCTTTCTGGCCTGCCAGGTCTCTGTGGATAGGTGTGGCCAGTCTAATATTTCTACCATTGTAGGTTACAGATGTCGTCTCCTTAGCTTCTTTCAGGATTTTCTCTTTTTCTTTGAGATTTGTAGGTTTTACTATTAGATGTTGGGGTATTGACTTTTTTTTTTTTTTTTTTTGAGAGGGGTTCTCTGTGCCTCCTGGCTTTTGATGCCAGTTTCCTTCCCCACATTAGGGAGATTCTCTGTTATAATTTGCTCCAATATACCTTCTGCCCCCCTCTCTCTTTCTTCTTCTTCTGGGATCCCATTATTCTAATGTTGTTTCATCTTATGGTATCGCTTATCTCTCAAATTCTGCCCTCGTGATCCAGTAGTTGTTTATTTCTCTTTTTCTCAGCTTCTTTATTTTCCATCATTTGGTCTTCTATATCACTAATTCTCTCTTATGCCTCATTTATCCTAGCATTTAGAGCCTCCATTTTGGATTGCACCTCCTTAATAGACTTTTTGATTTCAACTTGGTTAGATTTTATTTCTTTTGTTTTTCCAGAAAGGGTTTCTCTAATGCCTTCCATGCTTTTTTCAAGCCCAGCTAGTATCTTTAAAATCATCATTCTGAACTCTAATTCTGACATCTTACTAATGTCCACATTGATTAGGTCCGTGGAAGTTGGTACTGCCTCTTGTTCTTTTTGTTGAGGTGATTTTTTCCTGTCTTGTCATTTTGTCCAGAGGAGAACAGATGAATGAGAGAACAAAATGCTGACAGGGTAACAATGTCCCCAGAAAATATACACTAAACAAATTAAAAAAGACTTGAAACCAGGGGAAAAGAAACAGAAAGAAAAAAAAGGAAAAAGAAAAAGATAAAAACAAGCAAAAACAAAACAAAACAAAACAGAATATGATCAAATATGATCAGGCTGATGCATAGATCAGTGCCACACACTAGATTTTGGGTGTATTTTAGTCTGTTAGAAGAAAGTGTCTCCCAAAATTTTAAAGAAAGAAAAACTTACATATGTACAAAAATAAGGGTTAATACGATGAAGGGATGGAATATGACTGTAAAAATGAAAATTATAAAAGATTTTATAAAAGGAATTGATAAGGTAAGAAGTTAGTTGAAAAAAGAAAGAAGAGGTTTAAAAAAAAGGGGGGCAGCAGAGAATGTGATCAGGCAGGAGATTAGAACAAAGCCATACACTAGAGATTTAGGGTATATTTTGATCTGTTAGAAGAAACTCTATCTCAAAATTTTAATGAGAGAACAACTTATATATATATACCAAAAATAAGGGTAACTACTATGAAGGGATAGAATATGACTCTAAAAATGAAAAGGGATTGATAAGATGTTGGTTGAAAAAGGGAAAGAGAAAAATTCAAAAAAAGAAAAGACAGTTAAAAAAAGTTAACTTTGAAAGACTAAAAAATCATGGTAAAAAAGCCATGGATTCTATGTGCAGTATTCCCCTAGCGCTGGAGTACTGCCATTCTCATTGATCAGTAAACTTGGTCTTGGCTGGCTGTTCTCGCTGATCTTCTGGGGGAGGGGCCTCTTGACGTGGTTCCCAAATGTCTTTGCCAGAGGCAGAATAGCCCCGCCTTTGCCTGGTCTGGGCTAAGTAATCTCATCGGGTTTGCTCTCAGCAGCTTTTGTTCCCTGCAAGCTTTCCGTACAGCTTTGGAGGACAAGAGTGAAAATGGCGGCCTCCCAATCTCCACCCCAGAGGAGCCAAGAACTCGGGGCCCCACTCCTCAGTGTGCCCCCAGAGAAAAGCAGTCAATCACTGCCATCTCCCCAGTCTCCGGCCCCACTCTGTGCTCACCTGGCCTGTGACCAAGCATTTCTATCTCTGGCACCCAACCCGGTGTGGAGTTTCCAAACCCAGCAGATCCCTGCAGTGCACTCCTGCGCCGCTCCTCCCGGGTGAGGAAGGGGGGGTCTCCCCAGATCTGCCACTTATTGGGTCCCTGCTGGAGGAGCAGTGGCCCAGCTGTGCCACAGATCATGGTTTATGGCAACCCTGAGCTGAGAGCCTGCTCCTCGGCTCCGTCTCTGCAGCCACTTTCCCCACTCTGATACCTGGGAGCTCTGCTGTACTCAGTCACCCCTGGTCTTTCTTTGACCCTGAGGGTCCTGAGACCACACTGTCCCAGCGAGGGCTCCACCCCCTGCTTAGTCACTGGAGCGACGTCCCTCAGCGAAGTGGACTTCTAAAAGTTCCTATTTTGTGCTCTGCTGATCTATCACTTGCCAGAAGCGGCTGACAGATGTCCCCTCCCCCACCATCTATCCTCCCGAATATCGCCTCGGATTCACTTCTCTGCACGTCCTACCTTCCAGAAAGTGGTCACTTTTCTGTTCAGAGAGTTGTTGCTATTCTTTTCTTCAATCTCCTGTTGAGTTTGTAGGTGTTCAGAATTGTTTGATCCTTATCCAGCTGAATTCCTGGGAGCAGACAAAATCCAGGTCTCCTACTCCTCTGCCATCTTGTTCCTCCCCAATGGGTCTTATTTTTTTTAACCAATCTGATAGTCTGTATCTTTTAATTGGGGCATTTAGCCCATTTACATTCAGGGCAACTGTTGAAAGATATGAATTTAGTGCCATTGTATTGTCTGTAAGGTGACTGTTACTGTATATTGTCTCTGTCCTTTCTGGTCTATGTTACTTTTAGGCTCTCTCTTTGCTTAGAGGACCCCTTTCAATATTTCTTGCAGGCCTGGTTTTGTGTTTGCAAATTCCTTTAGTTTTTGTTTGTCCTGGAAGCTTTTTATCTCTCCTTCTATATTCAATGACAACCTAGCTGGATAGAGTATTCTTGGCTGCATATTTTTCTCATTTAGTACTCTGAATATATCATGCCAGTCCTTTCTGGCCTGCCAGGTCTCTGTGGATAGGTCTGTTGCCAATCTAATGTTTCTACCATTGTAGGTTACAGATCTCTTCTCCTGAGCTGCTTTCAGGATTTTTCTCTTTGTCTCTTAGACTCATAAGTTTTACCATTACATTTCAGTTGACCTATTTTTATTGATTTTGAGAAGAGTTGTCTGTGCCTCCTGGATTTTGATGTGTGTTTCCTTCCCCAAATTAGGGAAGTTCTCTGCTATAATTTGCTCCAATATACCTTCTGCCCCTCTCTCTTTTTCTTCTTCTTCTGGGTTCCCAATTATTCCAATATTGTTTCATCTTATGGTATCACTTATCCTTCGAATTCTGCCCTTGTGACTGTTTGGGATTTTAGAAAGATCTCTAGCAATTTGTTTCATTGGCTGAACCATAGACCAAAAGATGGCTCACAGTTGGTGAATTGGAAATCCTGTGCATGCATTTGCTTTAAGATAAAGGAAGAGATTCAAAGGTTTTAGAATGGTTGGGATGTTAGAGTGGATCTGTCACTTAAGACCTCACATTAAGAGAGTCCTAAAAACACCTTTCAGCACGATTATGAACATGAATTTGTGAATGAAGTCCCAACAGGCTTGCAGAGCTCTGTGATCACTCTTCTTCATAGGCCAGTCCTTGTCGTGGGAACTGTTGTTACTAACTGCAAAACCTAAATGCAATGTGAATAATTAGATCTTAGCATGGCAGAGGCCAAGTGGCAAAAACTAAGGGAAAAGTGACTGCGGTTTAGTTAAAGGACAGCAGAGCCAAAGCAGCATTCAGAAAAGTCTGACTTATGCAGACCTATAGTGTTGACTAGTTGATTATGGTGTACCTACAGGTAAATAGATAAGAAGCTTACTAAATTCTTACTTGATCTATACAAGCAGAAGAGTTGTAGTTCAAATCAGCAAAAGTTTAACCTGAATCATAAAAACAGAGAGTTACAGACCTTAATTCCTTACTGAGCCAGTTTACATACCCTGGACCCTTTGAATGAATTTGGGTCATTCCGAGGAAGGACCCTACTACATTGTCATGCATACTGTTCATCTTTCTCCTGGCCTTCCCCAAAAGGACCTGCAGCTTTTTACCAGGGTAACTGCATTGGGGAAGAGGAAGCAGAACTTTTGGGTACTACTGACTCTCAACTCTCACTAATTCCAGGAGACCCAAAGCATCACTGTGGTCCCCATCACAGTAGGGGCTTATGGAGGTCAGGTGATCAATGGAGTTTTAGCTCTAGTCCATCTCACAGTTGGTCCAGAAGTTCCTTAAAACAATTCTGTAGTGTTTTTTTCCCAGTTCTGGAATGCATAATTGGAATAGATACATTCAGCAGCTGGAAGAATCCCCACATTGGTTCCCTGACCTATGGACGAAGGGCTCTTATGGTTGGAAAGGCCAAGTGGAAGCCACTAGAACTGCCAAGGGAAATAGTAAATCTAAAGTGATACCACATGCCTGGAGGAACTGAAAAGATTAGTGTCACCAAAAGGGACTTAAAAGATCCAGGAGTAGTGATTCTCACCACATTCCCATTCAACTTACCTATTTGGCCTTTGCAGAAGACAGCTGGATCTTGGAGAATGACTGAATTATCATAAGCTTAATGAGGTGGTGACTCCAATTACAGCTGCTGTACCAACTGTGGTTTCATTGCTTGAGTAAACTAATACATCCCCTGGTATCTGGTGTGCAGTTATTGATCTGTCAAATGCTTTTTTTCTAAATATATTTTAATAAGACCCACAAAAAGCCTTTGATTTTAGCTGCCCAAATAGCAATACACCTTCACTGTCCTACCTCAGGGGTACATCGACTCAGAAGTCCTAAGTCCTAAGTTAGTTCATAGGGATCTTTTTTTTAAATTTTTTTTATTCTTATGTTAATCCCCATACATTACATCATTAGTTTTAGATGAAGTGTTCCATGATTCATTGTTTGTGCATAACACCCAGTGCTCCATGCAGAATGTGCCCTCCTCAATACCCATCACCAGGCTAACCCATCCTCCCACCCCCTCCCCTCTAGAACGCTGTTTGTTTTTCAGAGTCCATTGTCTCTCATGGTTCGTCTACCCCTCCGATTTCCCCCGCTTCATTCTTCCCCTCCCGCTACCTTCTTCTTCTTCTTTTTTTTTTTTTAACATATATTGCATTATTTGTTTCACAGGTACAGATCTGAGATTCAACAGTCTTGCACAATTTACAGCGCTTACCAGAGCACATACCCTCCCCGGTGTCTATCGCCCAGTCACCCCATCCCTCCCACCCCACCTCCCAGTCCAACAACACTCAGTTTGTTTCCTGCGATTAAGAATTCCTCATATCAGTGAGATCATATGATACATGTCTTTCTCTGTTTGACTTATTTCACTCAACATAATACCCTCCAGTTCCATCCACGTCGTTGCAAATGGCAAGATCTCATTCCTTTTGATGGCTGCATAATATTCCATTGTATATATATACCACCTCTTCTTTATCCATTCATCTGTCGATGGACATCTTGGCTCTTTCCACAGTTTGGCTATTGTGGACATTGCTGCTATAAACATTGGGGTGCACATACCCCTTCGGATCCCTACTTTTGTAACTTTGGGGTAAATACCCAGTAGTGCAATTGCTGGATCGTATGGTAGCTCTATTTTCAACTTTTTGAGGAACCTCCATACAGTTTTCCAGAGTGGCTGCACCAGCTTGCATTCCCACCAAGAGTGTAGGAGGGTTCCCCTTTCTCTGCATCCCCAACAACATCTGTCGTTTCCTGACTTGTTAATTTTAGCCATTCTGACTGGGGTGAGGTGGTAGCTCATTGAGGTTTTGAATTGGATTTCCCTGATGCTGAGTGATATTGAGCACTTTTTCATGTGTCTGTTGCCCATTTGGATGTCTTCTTTGGAAAAATATCTGTTCATGTCTTCTGCCCATTTCTTGATTGGATTCTTTGTTCTTTCAGTGCTGAGTTTGATGAGTTCTTTATAGATTTTGGATACTAGCCTTTATCTGATATGTCATTTGCAAATATCTTCTCCCATTCTGTCAGTTGTCTTTTGGTTTTGTTGACTGTTTCCTTTGCTTTGCAAAAGCTTTTTATCTTGATGAAGTCCCAATAGTTCATTTTTGCCCTTGCTTCCCTTGCCTTTGGCGATGTTTCTAGGAAGAAGTTGCTTCGGCTGAGGTCAAAGAGGTTGCTGCCTGTGTTCTCCTTTAGGATTTGGATGGACCCCTGTCTCACATTGAGGTCTTTCAACCATTTGGAGTCTATTTTTGTGTGTGGTGTAAGGAATTGGTCCAGTTTCATTCTTCTGCATGTGGCTATCCAATTTTCCCAACACCATTTGTTGAAGAGACTGTCTTTGTTCCATTGGACATTCTTTCCTGCTTTGTCAAAGATGAGTTGACCATAGAGTTGAGGGTCCATTTCTGGGCTCTCTATTCTGTTCCATTGATCTATGTGTCTGTTTTTGTGCCAGTACCATGCTGTCTTGATGATGACAGCTTTGTAATAGAGCTTGAAGTCCAGAATTGTGATGCCGCCGGCTTTGCTTTTCTTTTTCAACATTCCTCTGGCTATGCGGGGTCTTTTCTGGTTCCATACAAATTTTAGGATTATTGGTTCCATTTCTTTGAAAAAAGTGGATGGTATTTTGATGGGGATTGCATTAAATGTGTAGATTGCTCTAGGTAGCATTGACATCTTCACAATATTTGTTCTTCCAATCCATGAGCATGGAACGTTTTTCCATTTCTTTGTGTCTTCCTCCATTTCTTTCATGAGTATTTTATAGTTTTCTGAGTACAGATCCTTTGTCTCTTTGGTTAGATTTATTCCTAGGTATCTTATGGTTTTGGGTGCAATTGTAAATGGGATCGACTCCTTAATTTCTCTTTCTTCTGTCTTGTTGTTGGTGTATAGGAATGCCACTGACTTCTGTGCATTGATTTTATATCCTGCCTCTTTAATGAGTTCCTGTATAAGTTCTAGCAGTTTTGGGGTGGAGTCTTTTGGGTTTTCCACATAAAGTATCATATCATCTGCAAAGAGTGAGAGTTTGACTTCTTCTTTGCCAATTTGGATGCCTTTGATTTCTTTTTGTTGTCTGATTGCTGTGGCTAGGACTTCCAATACTATGCTGAATAGCAGTGGTGATAGTGGACATCCCTGCCATGTTCCTGACCTTAGGGGAAAGCTCTCAGTTTTTCCCCATTGAGAATAATATTCGCTGTAGGTTTTTCATAGATGGCTTTTATGATATTGAGGTATGTACCCTCTATCCCTATACTCTGAAGAGTTTTGATCAAGAAAGGATGCTGTACTTTGTCAAAAGCTTTTTCTGCATCTGTTGAGAGGATCATATGATTCTTGTTCTTTCTTTTGTTAATGTATTGTATCACATTGATTGATTTGCGGATGTTGAACCAACCTTGCAGCCCAGGGATAAATCCCACTTGGTCATGGTGAATAATCCTTTTAATGTACTGTTGGATCCTATTGGCTAGTATTTTGGTGAGAATTTTTGCATCCATGTTCATCAGGGATATTGGTCTGTAATTCTCCTTTTTGATGGGGTCTTTGTCTGGTTTTGGGATCAAGGTAATTCTGGCCTCATAAAATGAGTTTGGAAGTTTTCCGTCCGTTTCTATTTTTTGGAACAGTTTCAGAAGAATAGGTATTAATTCTTCTTGAAATGTTTGGTAGAATTCCCCTGGGAAGCCATTTGGCCCTGGACTTCTTTTTGCGGGGGGGAGATTTTTGATGACTGCTTCAATTTCCTTAGTGATTATAGGTCTGTTCAGGTTTTCTATTTCATCCTGGTTCAGTTTTGGTAGTTGATACATCTCTAGGAATACATCCATCTCTTCCAGGTTATCTAATTTGTTGGCATAGAGTTGCTCATAATATGTTCTTATAATTGTTCGTATTTCTTTGGTGTTGGTTGTGATCTCTCCTCTTTCATTCATGATTTTGTTGATTTGGGTCATTTCTCTTCTCTTTTTGATAAGTCTGGCCAGGGGATTATCAATCTTGTTAATTCTTTCAAAGAACCAGCTCCTAGTTTCATTGATCTGTTCTACTGTTCTTTTAGTTTCTATTTCATTGATTTCTGCTCTGATCTTTATTATTTCTCTTCTCCTGCTGGGTTTAGGTTTTATTTGCTGTTCTTTCTCCAGCTCCTTTAGGTGGAGGGTTAGGTTGTGTACTTGAGACCTTTCTTGTTTCTTGAGAAAGGCTTGTATTGGTATATACTTTCCTCTTAGGAGTGCCTTTGCTGCATCCCAAAGATTTTGAACAGTTGTGTTTTCATTTTCATTGGTTTCCATGTATTTTTTTAATTCTTCTTTAATTTCCTGGTTGACCCATTCATTCTTCAGTAGGATGCTCTTTAGCCTCCATGTATTTGAGTTCTTTCTGACTTTCCTCTTGTGATTGAGTTCTAGTTTCAAAGCATTGTGGTCTGAAAATAGGCAGGGAATGATCCCAATCTTTTGGTACCAGTTGAGACCTGATTTATGACCTAGGATGTGATCTATTCTGGAGAATGTTCCATGGGCACTAGAGAAGAATGTGTATTCCGTTGCTTTGGGGTGGAATGTTCTGAATATGTCTGTGAAGTCCATTTGGTCCAGTGTGTCATTTAAAGCCTTTATTTCCTTGTTGATCTTTGGCTTAGACGATCTGTCCATTTCAGTGAGGGGGATGTTAAAGTCCCCCACTATTATTGTATTGTTGTCGATGTGTTTCTTTGTTTTTGTTATTAATTGCCTTATATAATTGGCTGCTCCCATGTTAGGGGCATAGATATTTACAATTGTTAGATCTTCTTGTTGGATAGATCCTTTAAGTATGATATAGTGTCCTTCCTCATCTCTTATTAAAGTCTTTGGTTTAAAATCTAATTTGTCTGATATAAGGATTGCCACCCCAGCTTTCTTTTGGTGTCCATTAGCACGGTAAATGGTTTTCCACCCCCTCACTTTCAATCTGGGGGTGTCTTTGGTTCTAAAATGAGTCTCTTGCAGACAGCATATTGATGGGTCTTGTTTTTTAATCCAGTCTGTTAGCCTGTGTCTTTTGATTGTGGCATCTGGTCTATGTTGCTTTTAGGCTCTCTCTTTGCTTAGAGGACCCCTTTCAAGATTTCCTGTAGGGCTGGTTTTGTATTTGCAAATTCCTTTAGTTTTTGTTTGTCCTGGAAGCTTTTTATCTCTCCTTCAATTTTCCATGACAGCCTAGCTGGATATAGTATTCTTGTCTGCATATTTTTCTCATTTAGTGCTCTGAATATATCCTGCCAGTCCTTCTGGCCTGCCAGGTCTCTGTGGATAGGTCTGTTGCCAATCTAATGTTTCTACCACTGTAGGTTACATATCTCTTCTCCTAAGCTGCTTTCAGGATTTTCTCTTTGTCTATGAGACTCGTAAGTTTTACTATTAGATGTCGGGTGTTGACCTATTTTTATTTTTTTTGAGAGGGGTTCTCTGTGCTTCCTGAATTTTGATGCCTGTTTCTTTCCCCAAATTAGGGACGTTCTCTGCTATAATTTGCTCCATTATACCTTCTGCCCCTCTCTCTCTTTCTTCTTCTTCTGGAGTCCCAAGTATTCTAATGTTGTTTCGTCTTATGGTATCGCTTATCTCTCGAATTCTGCCCTCGTGATCCAGTGGTTGTTTATCTCTCTTTTTCTCAGCTTCTTTATTTTCCATCATTTCATCTTCTATATTACTGATTCTCTCTTCTGCCTCATTTATTCTAGCACTTTGCGCCCCCATTTTTGATTGCACCTCATTAATAGGCTTTTTGATTTCTACTTGGTTGGATTTTAGCTCTTTTACTTCTCCAGAAAGAGTTTCTCTAATAACTTCCATATTTTTTTCAAGCCCAGCTAGTATCTTTAAAGTGATGATTCTGAACTCTAGATCTGACATCGTACTAACGTCCGTATTGAGTAGGTCCCTGGCAGTCGGTACTACCTCTTGTTCTTTTTGTTGAGGTGATTTTTTCCGTCTTGTCATTTTGTGCAGAGGAGAATAGATTAATGAGAGAACAAAATGCTAGCAGAGTAACCACGTCCCCAGAAAATATACTCTAAACAAATTAGAGAAGATCTGAAGCAGTGGGATAAGAGAGAGAAAGAGAGAAAAAAGAAAAAGATAAAGATAAAAACAAAAACAAACAAAATGAAACAACAACAACAACAACAACAACAACAAAAAACCAGAATGTGATCAAATATGATCAGGCTGGTATATAGATCAGTGCCACACACTAGATTTGGGGTGTATTTTGGTCTTTTAGAAGAAAGTGCCTCCCAAATGTTCATAGCGATCTTGATCACCTTTTTCTTCCACAAGATACCAGACTTGTTCATTACACTAATGACATTTTGATGATTCATTCTACTGAGCAAAAAGGAGCAACTTTCCTAGACTTATTGGAAAAACATTTGCATGCCAGTAGTTTGGAAATATATATGACAAAACTCAGGGTCCTTCTACCTCAGTGAAATTTCTAGGGGTTTAGTGATGTGGGCATGTCAAGGTACTCCTTTTAAGGTGAACGATAAGCTGCTGTATCTGGCCCCTCCTACAACCAAAAAGGAGACACAATGTTTAGTGTCCCTCTTTGGATTTGGGGTGTATTCCTCTGACCCATTTATCAAGTGAACTAAAAAGTTGTTAGTTTGAGTGGGACCCAGAACAAGAGAAGGCTCTGTGATAGGTCCAGGCTGCCATGAAAGATGCTCTGCCACTTGGGCCATCTGATGATCCCGCAGATCCATTGGTGCTTAAACTGTCTGCAGCAGATACGAATACTGTTTGAGTCTTTGACATGTCCCCATAGGTGGATTAGATAATGGCAAATCCCTGCCATTGTCTGTGGAGGACTATTCTTGTTTTGAGAAACAGCTCTTGGCCTGCTATGGGGCCTTGATAGAGACTGAATGCTTAACAACCAGTCACCAAGTTATTGATTGACCTGAATTTCCCATCATGAGTGGGGTGTTATCTGACTCACCAAGCCATAAAGTTGAGCATGCATCCCATTACCAAATGAAAGTGGTAAATACTGTGGTGACCATTTTGTAGTTTATACAAATAGCAAATCATTGTGTTATATACCTGAAACTAATGTAATATTATATGTCAATTATACCTCAATAAATAAACAAACATCCCAGATTGAAAAAAACAAAAAAGAAAGAAAGAAAGAAAGAAAGAAAGAAAGAAAGAAAGAAAGAAA
>NW_023270305.1:77970821-78038026 GCF_011800145.1 Mirounga leonina | reverse complement strand
AAAGAAAGAAAGAAAGAAAGAAAGAAAGAAAGAAAGAAAGAAAGAAAGTGGTAAATATGAAAGTGGTGCCAGACTTCAGCAAGTCCTGAAGGCACAAGTGAGTTACATAAAGAAGTCATCTGAATGCCCATGGTCTGACACCTGCTACACAGCCTCTGTCTCCCAGCCTGCACCTGTGGCCTCACAGGGAGTTCCCTAGGATCAGCTGACAGAGTAAGACAAGACTTGAACCTGCTTTACAGGTGGCTCTGTGGGATATGCAAGCATGACCCCAAAGTGAATGGCTGCATTATTACAGCCTCCTTCTGGGATATCCCTGTAGGACAGTGGTGAAGGGAAATCCTCTCAATGGTTAGAAATTTTGGCAGCACACCTGGTTGCTCCCTTTCCTTGGAATGAGAAATGGCCAGGCATATGATTATATACCAATTCATGGGCTGTGGCTAATGGTTTGGCTTGATGGTCAGGGACTTAGAAGAAACGGGATTAGAAAATTGGTGACAAAGGTATTTGGGGAAGAGGAATGTACATAGACTTTTCTGAATAGGCAAAACACATAAAGATATTCAAGTTCTGTGTAAAAGCTCACTGAAGGGTGAGGTCAGCAGAAAAGGATTTTAATAATCAAATGAATAGGATGACCTGTTCTGTGGATCAGTCAACCTTTATTCCCAGTCACCCCCATCATTGTTCAATGGACTCATGAATAAAGTAGCAATGAGTGGAGGGATGATGGTTATTTGTGGTCTCAGCAATATGGACTTCTATTCACCAAGACTTATCCAGCGAAGGCCATTGATGAGTATTCAATTTTCCTGCAACAGATATCAATACTGAGTCCTCAATATGGCACCATTCCTTGGGGTGATCCACTAGCTACCTGGTCATAGGTTGACTACATTGGACCACTTTCATCATGGAAAGGGCAGTGTTTTGTTCTTACTGGAATAGACATGGTCTAGATATAATTTTTTCTTCCCTGCATACAAATGCTTCTGCCAAAACTACTATCTGTGAACTTATAGATGCCTTATCCAGTGTCATTGTATTTCAGACAGAATTTCTTCTGCTCAATAAACTCACTTCATAGCAAATAAAGTGTAGCTATGGGCCCATAATGATGTAATTCATTCAACTTATCATTTTCTCCACCACCCTGAAGCAGCTTGCTTAATAGAATGTTGGAAAGACCTTTTAAAGACTCAGTTATAGCACCAGATGGGTAGCAATACCTTGCAAGGCTCTCCAGGATAATGTATATTCTTTGAATCAGCATCCAACATACCATACTGTTTCTTCCATAGCCAGGACTCACAGGTCTAGGAATCCAAGGTAGAAATGGGAATGACATTACTCACTATTACTACTAATGACCCATTAGCAAAATTGTTGCTTCCTGTCCCTGTGAATGTATACTCTGTTGTCCTAGATGTCTTAGTTCAAAAGGGAAAAATGTTTCCACCAAGAAATGCAATAAAGATTCCCTTAAACAAAAAGCAGGATGGTCACCCAGTCTGTGTGAGTTCTTTATGCCTCCGAGTTGACAGAAAAAGAAGGAAGTCAAAGTGCTGGCTGGACACAGAGTTATGGTCCTGATTATTGAGGAGAAGTTAGACTACTACACCATGATGGAGGTAAGGAAGAGTATGTCTTGAATATAGGAAATCCCTTAGGGGTATTACCATGCTATGATTAATGACAATGGAAAACTATAACAACCTAATTCAGTCAGGATTACTAATGTCCCAGACCGTCCAGGAATGAGGGTTTGGGTCAGCTCACCAGGTAGAGAAACACAACCTGCTGAGGTGCTTGCTGGAGGCAAAGGGAATATTAAATGTGTAGTGGAAGGAAGTAATTCTAAATACCATCCATGACCCTGTGACAGCTACTGAAATGAGAAATAAAGGCTTTCTCAGGTTGTCCTGAGTATTTACTCCTTATTTTGTTATGAAAATGTGCATATATATAACAACTATGTGCATATATATAACAAATACCTTTGTTTTTCTTTTCTCTCTTATCCCCTTGTCATGTAATATAAGATGTATTGACTTTGTATCTGGTATTTAAGTGTTGTTAACCTTACATCAAAGTATTTAGGTTATGAGGTATCAATTAAAAGAGTAAATGCCACTCGAGGAAATACCTCCTGTTCTGGGGGAGAGGTTAGTAAATTTTTTATTGCATCAGGATAACTGTATCATGGTTGGCAGAATTATGACTTTATTATTGTCTTTAATGGAGATTAAATACTGTTTAAGGAGCTATGTATTGGTGTCAAATTGTCAAGCGGTGGATTTGTGATGGTTAATTTTATGTGGCAACTTGAGTAGACCACAGGGTGCCCAGATACTTGGTCAAACATTATTTTGGGTGTTTCTGTGAGGGCATTTTTAGATAAAATTGACCTTTAGGTAGACTGAGTAAAGCAGATTGCCTTCCATAATGTGAGTGGGCCTTATCCAATCAACTAAAGGATTAAATAGTACAAAAGCATGACCCTCTTCTGAGTAAAAGAGAATTCTTCCTGAAGCCCTTTAAACTGGAACATTCGCTTTTCCTATTTCTACAACAGCCTGATGTCCTTTGAACTCAAACTAGGACATTGGCCCTGTAGATTTTTGACTCGCTAGCCTTCTTAATTGCATCAAATAATTTCTTATTTCATATATTGTATATATATGTATTTACATAAAATATATATATGTGTATAAGTATATCATATTGGTTCTGTTTCTCAGAAGAACCCTGACTAATACAATAGTCAAACCAAAGGCAGAAAGAAAATCTTGAAAGAAGGCAGAAGGGGGGAAAACACATTACATTGAATACCTCATCAGAAACCAAGCAAAAAAAAGTGAATGAAATAAAATAATTAAATTATTGGAAGAGAGACCCCCCCACACACACCAAATTGGAATTCTATATACAACAAAATGTCCTAGAAGGAGAAATAAAAAACTTTCTTAGACAAAAACTTAGTTAATTCATTGAGAGCTGATCTGCCCTGCAAGAAATGTTAAAACAATTCTTCAGGGAAAAAAAGAAAAAAGTTCTCCAGGGAAAAGGAAAATGACATTAAATGGAATAATATAAAATGTTCAAATAAAGCCAGAGAAGACAGAAAAAAAGGGAAAAAAAGAAACGAAGAATACATGCAATTAACAGAAAATAGTTACAAAATGGTAGATAATAAACCAAGTGTATCAATAATTAATTTAAGTGGGAGTGGTATAAATACTCCAATTAAAAGTCAAAAACTGACATATGGATTAAAAAAATAGAGCCAACTATCTGTTGTCTATAAGAAACTCTCTTTAAAGACCAAGAGAAATTAAAAGTAAAGGAATGGAAAGAGATATACCATGCTAACACTAATCAGAAGGAAGCTGAAAAACCTGTATCAGTATTATACAAAGTAGATTTTAGAGAAAGACACATTAACAGGGATGAAAAGGGCATGACATAATGATAAAGGAGTCAGTGCTTAAAAAGGATATGATAATCTTAAGACATGTATGCACCTAACAACAAAGCATCAAAATATGTGAGACAAAAATTGGCAGAACTAAGGGGAGAAATAGACAAATCCATTTTTATAGCTAGAGACTCCAATGCCCCTCATTCAGTATTTGATAGATCAAGCAGGCAGAAAATAAATAAGTTGACCTGAGCATCCCTGTTAATCTTTCATACATTTATACATACTCAATTCAGTAACAGTCAAATACACATTTTTCTCAAGCTTGTATGAACCATTCACTAAATAGGCCATATTATGGGCCATAAAAATACCTTAACAAACTTGAAAAATAAAAATCTTAAAAATTATTTTCTCAGGGCACAGGGAAAATAAGCTAGACACCAATAACAGAAAGAGATGGAAATTCCCCAAGTATTTGAAAACTAACCATCACCATCCTAAATAATACATGGGTCAAAGAGGTTTCAGGAGAAATTTAAAAAATATTGAACTAAAGGAAAATTAAAAATGCAATTTATCAAAACTTGTAAAATGTGGCAAAAGCAGTACATGAGAAAAATTTATAGCAAAGTAGAAAGATCTAGAATCAAAACTCTAAGCTTCTACCTTAGGAATTAAAGAAATAGGAGAAGATTAAGTCTAAATTGTGCATAAAAAAGAAAATAATTATTACAGCAAAAAGAAATACAATTTTAAATAGGAAAGCAAGAGATAATCAACAAAATTAAAAGCTGCACCTTTGAAAGATCAATAAAATTGATAAACCTCTGCTCAAGCTAATCAAGAAAGGGCAAAGATACAAATTATGATTATCAGAAATGAATGAGGTTTCATTACTACGGATCCTATAGTTAAAAGAATAATAGGGCACCTGGGTGGCTCAGTTGATTGAGCGACTGCCTTCGGCTCAGGTCATGATCCTGGAGTCCCGGGATTGAGTCCCACATCGGGCTCCCTGCTCAGCGGAGAAGTCTGCTTCTCCCCCTGACCCTCCCCCCTCTCATGCTCTCTCTCTCTCTATCTCATTCTCTCTCTCAAATAAATAAATAAAATCTTTTAAAAAAGAATAATAAAGGAGGGGCACCTGGGTGGCTCAGTCGGTTGAGCATCCAACTCTTGGTTTTGGCTGAGGTCATGATCTCAGGGTCATGGGATCGAGCCCTGCGGCTCAGCATGGAGTCTGCTTGAGATTCTCTCTCTCTCCCTCTCCCTTTGTCCCTCCTCCCCTGCTCACTCTCTCTCTCTCTCTAAAATAAATAAATAAATCTTAAAAAATAAAAGAATAATAAAGGAATACTATAAACAGCTCTACGCCCAGAAATTTCATAACTTAGAGTATGAAAGTACTCTAGAAAGTGGATCAAGTCCTTCAAAAACACAAAGTACCAACATTTACACAAGGAGAAATGGATAATCTGGATGGCTTGATTTGCACTGAACTGTGTTCCCAAAAAGATATGTTGAGGTCTCAAACCCCAGTATCTGTGAATGTGATCTTCTTTGGAAATAGGATCTTTGCATATGTTATCAAGTTAAGCTGAGGTCATTAGGATAGGCTAGTCCAATAAGACTGGTGTCCTTATGAAAAGGGAAATTTGGCCATACACATAGAGAGATGAAAGTCATGTGAAGAAACAGAGCGAAGAAGGCCACGTGAAGCTGGAAATAGACTGCACTTAATACTATCACAGTCAAGGAAAACCTGGGGATACCAGGAGCTGGAAGTGGCAAAAAAGAATGTTGTCTTAGAGTCTTCAGAGGGAGCACTCATACACCAGTGTCTTGATTTCAGACTTCTAGCCTCCATGACTGAAAGAATACATTTCTGTTGTTCAAGCCACCTTGTCATGGTACTTTGTTGTGGTGGCCCTAGGAAACTAATACAAATCTTTATCTATTTTTTTTATTACATTATGTTAATCACCATACATTACATCATTAGTTTTTGATGTAGTGTTCCATGATTCATTGTTTGCATGTAACACCCAGTACTCCATTCAATACGTGCCCTCTTTAATACCCATCACCTGGCCAACCCATCCCCCCACCCCCTCCCTAGAACCCTCAGTTTGTTTCTCAGAGCCCATAGTCTCTCATGGTTCATCTCCCCCTCCGATTTCCCCCCTTTCATTTTTCCCTTCCTACTATCTTCTTTTTTTTTTAACATATAGTGTACTGTTTGTTTCAGAAGTACAGGTCTGTGATTCAACAGTCTTACACAATTAAGGGGGAAAAGCAGTCTTTTCAACAAATGGTTATGGAAAAATTGGACATCCATATGCAAAAACAAACAATTTACAGACATTACACCTCTCAAAAGTGTCAACTCAAAATGAATCATAGACCTAAATGTGAAATGCAAAACTATAAGACTTCTAGAAGAAAGCATAGGGGAAGGTCTAGGTAGCCTTAGGTTTGCTAATAAATTTTAGAAACAACACAAGAAGAACAATTCAATAAAAATTGATATGTTAAACTTTATTAATATTAAGTCTTCTGCTCTGTGAAAGATGCTATTTAAAAAATGAAAAAAAAAAAAAAAAAACAAGCCATAGACTGGGATAAAATATTTGGAAAACACATATCTGACAAAAGATTTATATCCAAAATATGCAAAAACCTCTTAAAACTCAATAATAAGAAAACAAACAACCTGATTAAAAATAGGTAAATCTCTGAACAGATACCTCTCCAAAGAAGTTATACAGATGGCACATAAGTGTATGAAAAAATGCTCAGTATTGTTTGTCATTAGGCAATTGGAAGTGTAAATAAAAATGTGATGTAACAGCTATTAAAAAATTATTAAGATACTTTCAAAATGGATAATACCTAAAAAATTGATAATACCAATTGGTAGAGAAGATAAAAAGCAATAGGAATTTTTATTCATTCATGATGAGAATGCAAAACAGTAGAGCCACTTTGGAAGATGGTTTTGCAGATTCTTACAAAGCTAAATACAGTCTTATATTATCCTGCAATCATACTCCTAAATATTTACCAATTTCTTTAAAATGTATGTTCACATAAAAACTTATACATGAATTTGTTTAACAGCTTTATTCATAATCTTACCAAACTTGAAAAAAATATAATACTCTTTAATAGGTTATAGATAAAGAAAGTATGGTACATCTATCCAATGGAATATTATACAGTGATTAAAACAAATAAGCTATCAAGCCACAAAAAGACATAGAAGGATATTAAATGCATATTGCTACAATTAAGAAGTTTGTCTGAAAATACTACATATAGAGGATTCCAATTATATGACATTCTGGTAAAGGCAACACTATAGAGATTACTGTTTGCCATGGGTATGGGAGAAGAAGGGGTAGTTAATAGGTAAAGCATAGGGATTTTATTTGGCATTGGAACTATTATATATGGTACTGAATTGTTGGATTACACATTTTTCAAAACCCATAGTACTTTATAGCACAAAGAGTGAATGGGCCTCAATAAATTCAAATAAAAAATTATTTAGAAGATTTAGGACTTTTGGGAGTGAATGCACAATGTGACAAAACCATCTAGCTGTATTAAAAGTATAGGAACTAACCTCAGTCAGGGGTGTAGGGGAAACTCTTCGGACCTTGCAAGTGAGTGGGCTGTATAAAACATAAATAAGATAAACTGGACATAGCACAGCACCCTACTTGACAAAATTGTTTCCCATGGGGCTTGGGTTAACAATTCTTTTTTTTTTCTTTTTTTTAATTTATTTATTCATGAAAGTCAGGGAGAGAGAGAGAGGCAGAGGCAGAGGGAGAGAAGCAGGCTCCCCGCCTAGCAGGGAGTCTGCTTCTCCCTCTGACCCTCCTCCCTCTCATGCTCTCTCTCATTCTCTCTCTCTCAAATAAATAAATAATCTTTAAAAAAAACCAAAAAACAAATGTATACTAGAATCAAGCAAAAAAGCACATAAATGACAGATGACGGGTTCCAAGTTTCTCACTGTTGGAGTAGCAGGTCACAGAAAAGCAAGTGAGTAGTCTAGAATGATCCACATGGTAATGCATTAGAGTTGAAGACATCAGTAGGAACTCATGTTTAGCTTAAAATAGATATACTTGGTTGCATACAGAAATAATTATAGATAATTCTGTATGCTGGAGTTCTTTGCTCTTTCAGTTGAGAGGGTCTAAAAACAGCAATACCCAAGTAGTAATGAGCACCTCTATCACTCATAACTTGGTTTTTAATATCATTCTATAATAAAAACTAAACAAAGACCAAAAAAGCAGAGCTTCTTAGAGAGACAGAGGATTCTAAGACAAAGGCAAGAAACATACACAATGAGGTTTGAGCAGTTTTTAGCACTAAAAAGTGAGGAAGTCCTTGAAAAAAAATTTTTAAATAATTAAATAAAAACCCAAACCCACAGTGATGGAGTATGTCAAAGAGATACAGGATCCAACTAAAAGAGCTTCCAGTGGTCAAAGCTGGAAAATATTTTGCACACAATATATAAAAGTTTATGTATTATAGCCCAAAGTATAAAATAAATATCCATGAGTCCATGCTAATATAATAATTGAATAGATCAATGATAGCTAGCTAGCTAGCTAGATGATAGATAGATAAGTAAATGGGGGAGAGATAAATTTTCCATACAGAAGAATACCAAATAATGTATGGAGATTCTCTGCCTTCAAGCTTGTGGATCATATGTCTTCACCCCTTGAGTGTGGGCTGTACACAGTGACGTTCTTTCATTTTTTTAAAGATTTTATTTATTTATTTGAGACAGAGAACACAAGAGGGGGGGCGAAGAGCAGAGGGAGAAGGAGAAGCAGGCTCCCCACTGAGCAAGGAGCCACACACAGGACTTGATCCCAGGACTCCCGGATCATGATCTTAGCTGAAGGCAGATGCTTAACTGACTCAGCCACCCAGGTGCCCAGTGATGTTCTTTCAAATAGGACAGTACGTAAAGGGGGGGACAAAGAGTAAGTTTAGAGTAGTGCCTGATGTCAACCTCACCAGTCCTAAGTCATGTTGATAGTTGGTACATTTAAAATGACAATATGGGGGCACCTGGGTGGCTCAGTCATTAAGCGTCTTCCTTCAGCTTAGGTCATGATACCAGGGTTCTGGGATCAAGCCCCGCATCGGGCTTCCTGCTCCGTGGGAAGCCGGCTTCTCCCTCTCCCACTCACCCTGCTTGTGTTCCCTCTCTCACTGTGTCTCTCTCTGTCAAAGAAATAAAATCTTTAAAATAAATAAATAAAAATAAAATAACAATATGCGAATGGCAATTTACCTCTATGGTCTTCCCCCAAAAAACCATATAACCCCAATATAATCATGAGAACAACACTTAATAAATCCCACTTGTGAGACTTTCCATAAAATACTTGATCAGTCCTCATCAAAACTGTCATGGTCTTCAATAACCAGAAAAGTCAAACCACCAAATCCAAGAGTTGCTTAAGGCATGATGACTAAATGCAATGTGGTGTCTTGGATGGAATCCTGGGACATTAGGTAAAAACTAAAATATGAGCTTTAGTTAATAATAGTGCATCAATATTGGTTCATTGGTTGTAACAAATGTACCACACTCATGCAAGACAGGGAAACTGGGTGTGGACTCTATGGGGATTCTCAGTGCTATTTTTGCAGTTTTCTGTAATTTTGTAAAATGTCCCTAAAATGAAAAGTTTATTAAAAACAAAAACAAAAACAACTTTAGTCTTGATTAGAAACCTTACTTCCTGCAGCAGATTTGGAGGGTGTGCATATCCATGAAAGAATATGGTAAGGATTCCACTGCTCTGGAAGTTGTGAATACTTTCTGGCCATTTGGGACTTTTCTTTCCATAGACAATCTCACACTAAAAGAGTCACTGAACTGGATGGAGCTGGAGGAGTAGGTCTGTAATAGGGGATCCACTGAATCATCATTTAGGTTTACACATTCTTACATATTCTTTTGAAATTGGCCTATCTCTTTTATATTCCTCATTTCCTTAGTTCTTGCCTTTTTTAAGGATTGTCAAATATTTGTTAGAATTCCATTTTCTTCTATTAACTTGCTGGAAATCCATTATTTTACTATTATTTTCGTGATTACCATATATATTGCCACATATGTCCTTGACTTTTTACAGTAGAATATAAATTTTTACTTTTACCTCTATGTCTGCATTGCCAGAAGCTCAGAACCTTAATTAATTAATTTATTTATTTAGAGAGAGAGAGAGAGAGAGAGAACAGGAGCAGGGAGGGGCCAAGGATAGGGAGAGAGAATCTCAAGTAGGCTCCATGCCCAGCACAGAGCCAGATGAGGGGCTGGATCTCACGAACTTGAGATCATGGCCTGAGACCAAACTAAGAGTTGGATGCTTACCCAACAGGGCCACCCAGGCACCTCTGAACCTCAGAACCTTTAATTAACATTCACTCTGCTGTTGTCACATCAGCTTTGTCAGGTATTTTAGTTTATGCATATTTTTAGTTACATAAATTGCCTATTACTCTGAAAAGTCAATATTAGTTATATTTACACACATTTTTGTCCAGTATTGTACTCCTTATTCTTTCTTGAGGGGCTGTGCTTTCAGGTGATATCATTTTCCTGCAGTCTAAAGAATTTCCTTTGATATTCTTACAGTGTGAATCTCCTGGTTTCTATTTCTTTCAGCTTTCATTTACGTGAAACATTTTCTTTCATTTTTATTTTTGAAGTTTATTTTTCTGGGTGACTAATTTTAGGTTAGCAGCTCTTTTTTTCTACTCTAGTACTTTTAAAAAAATGTATAACTTTTCTTCTGGCTTCTTCTAGCTTCTATCATTTCTTCTCAGAAGTCATTCACTTTATTATTCCTCCATTGAAGATACTGTATCCTTTTATTTTTTTAATGATTCATTTATTTATTTGTGAGAGAGAGCGAGAGAGAGAGCATGAGCAGAGGGAGGGGCAGAGGGACAGGGAGAGAATCCTCAAGCAGACTTCCCGCTGAGCACAGAGTCCAAGGTGGGGCTCTATTCCAGGACCCTGAGATCATGACCTGAGATGAAATCAAGAGTTGGCCACTTAACTGACTGAGCCATCAGGTGCCCCGATACTGTTTCCTTTTAATCTGATTACTTTTACTTCGGTATTTGGCATTTTGACTTAGATGTGCTAATTGTGTGTGTGTGTGTGTGTGCATATGTGTTAATATTTCTGTTTCTTGGTGTTTGCCAAACTTAATGAATCTCTGGGCCAACATCTCTCAAAAATTTCTGAAATTCTTAGTTATCATCTTTTGAATAATAATTTTTCTGCCTTCACTCTCCTCTCATCCTGAGATTTCTACATGCAAGTATGTTAGAGACCTTTGGGGCTTATTTCACATGGATTTAGGCTATATTCAGCTACTTTTCCAGTATTTCTCTCTCTTCTTCAGTTTGGATATTCTCCTTGATTCTTTTAATTTCCTGATCCTGTAATCTATTATATTCTGCTGTTGAACCTATACACTGGATTCTTTTTTTTTTTAAGGATTTTATTTATTTATTTGACAGAGAGAGACAGAGTGAGAGAGGGAACTCAAGCAGGGGGAGTGGGAGAGGGAGAAGCAGGCTTCCCGCCGAGCAGGGAGCCCAATATGGGGCTTGATCCCAGGACCCTGGGAACATGACCTGAGCCTAAGGCAGACGCTTAACTACTGTGCCACCCAGGTGCCTTGTTTTTTAAGATTTTATTTTATTTGTCAGAGAGACAGAGAAAGCACACAAGCAGCGAAGGAAGAAGGCAGAGGGAGAAGCAGGCTCCCCACTGAGCAAGGAGCCTGATGCGAGATTTGATCCCAGGATGTTGGGATCATGACCTGAGCTGAACAGATGCTTAACCGACTGAGCCACTAGGCGTCCCTATCCACTGGATTCTTAATTTTGGTTGTTACATATTTCATTTCTAGAATATCCTTTGATTCTTACGTTTTCCAACGTTTTGTAAAATTTCTTTCTCTTTTCATCTATTTTGTCCACCTTTTCCCCTTCATTTCTTTAACATATCCCCTTCATTATCTGGATCATTGTACATTTACATTTACTTTTACTTCTTCTTGATTTGTGGTTATGTTTTATACATCTCTAAATGTATTTTTACATTTTTCTATCAGACATTGTGCATATAAAGCTACAGGGGGTCCTGATGATGTTGCCTTCCAACAAAGAGGATCCTTCTTTTCTTAGTAAGCATAGAGAGTATGCTTACCTGATCAGTAATTGAGATAAGCTAGAGCTGAGTTACAGCTTGAATTAAATTCAGTCATCCTCCGTTACCTCTGCTGCAAGGACATTTGACTGAGGCTCTAGTACTTCTATGAAGCCCTGAAAGGCTGCAGGGGATCCAACTCTTCCCTCTAGATGCTCTCAGCATAGCTCTTAGGTCTCCACTCTACACAGCTTCACAAATTGTAAGATGTATTTAGAGAGCTGAGCCATGTGTTTGAAGCAAGGCCCTTCCTCTGGTTTGGGCTTCTGTATCCTAATTTTGCAAGACCATGCAGGGTTTTATTCTGCCTTCCAGAGTGTATTAGTTTTCTAATGCTGGGGTAACAAATTACAAACTTAGCAGCTAGTAACAAAGGAAATCTACCAACTACAGTTCTATAGCTCAGAAATCTGGCAGGCCTGTCTTGTTTCTGTGCTCCAGATCCCATAAGACCAAAATCAAGATATTGCCTAGCCAAGTGGATAATTCACTTCTAGTCTCATTCAAGTTATTGGCAGAATTCAACTCCTTGTGGTTTTAGGACTGAGGTCTCCGTGCTGGCTCTTGGCTGGGGGTTGGTCTCAGCTTCCAGAGGCTACCCACAGACCCTGGCTTGTGGCCCCATTTTTCCATCTTCAAAGCCAGAAACTGTGATTGAAGTCCTTCTCACACTTCAAATCTGACTTTCACTGACTTGCCTTTCTTCTTCTTCCATTGTTTCCCTCTTACCTTTTGATCTTTCTGAGTGTTCAGGGAAAGATTATAGAGTCACATCCTCAACTTTTTCTTTAGAGCACACTTTCCAGGCATCTTCGTCATCTGAGAAAGCTAAGAATTTCCTAAATTATCAAGTCCTGATGACATTTTTTTTTTTTGGTGGATATTCCTTTTATTCTCCTCTTCTTGCATTTTACTATAAGCAGCGAGAAGAAACCAGACAGATCCTACTACACTATGCTGGCAATCTCCTCAGCTAAGTATCCAATTTCATCGTTTACACATTCTGCTTTCCCTATAACTGCGGGGCATGATTCCGCTAAGCTATCTGCTGGTGTATAACAAAGATCCTGTTCCTAATAACATATGCCTCACTTCCTGTTCAGCTCTTAACGAGCAGGATCTTTAATGTCCATATTTCTACGTATATTTCTATTTAAGGAAGTCTAGGCTTTGTCTATCCTGATCCTCAGGATTCATCCAGACTCCCCTGTGCCCAATTTCAAATCCACTTCCACAGTTTCAGACATTTGTTATAGCAGCACCCCACTCGTGGCACCAAAATTTGTATTTGATTCCTATTGCTGTCATAAAAAACCATCACAAATTTAGCAGCTTAAAATAATACCCACTTATCTCACAGTCGTATAGGTTATAAATCTAGGCCCAGCATGGCTCAGGTATTTCTTTGCTCTGGACTTCAGAAGCCCAAAATCAAGGTGTCTGCTGAACTCATTCCTTCCTGGAGGCTCTGGGGAAGAATTCATTTACAAAATCTTTCAAGTTGATGGCATAATTTAGCCCCTTGGAGCTGTAGACTTGAGGTTCCTGTTTTCTTGCTGGTTGTCGGGCGGGGTCACTCTCAGTTAGAGAGGGTGCTGCACTCCTTGGCTTATTGGCCCTCTCCCTCTGTCTTGAAAGACGGCAGTGATGGGCCAAGTCCTTGCATGTTTAGACACTCTCCTGCCTCCCTTCTGCCTCACCCACCCTCTGCATTCCTGTTTTGCCACATTTTTTCCGACAGACTCTTTTGTCTTCCTTTTCTAATATTATGGGTTTAGGGGATTGCATTTGGCTCATTTGGATAATCCAAGATAATCTCCCTTCTTTAAGGTCAGTTTATATATAGCCTTAATTACATATACCAAGTACACTCACAGTAGCACCCAGATTGGGATTTGATTGACTAACCAAGGTTGGAGCCTCAGAGGTCTTTGGAATTCTGCCCACCCTGAGAGCTCTACCTTTCCTCTCTAACCTCCAGAGCAGGCCTAGAATTCAGCAAGCATTTCATGAATAAAATGAGACACTTATTCCAGGTTGCTCAAATTTCCCCTACTTCCCCTCCACTCCCATTTGACTGTTCAAAGCTTGTTTGTTTTCTCCACCCCTCTACCCCACCCCACCCCTACCTCCAGGGCTTTTTAAGGTTAAGCCCAATTCTTGCAGCTCAGGCCCATAACTGGCAAGTGACCTGCGCAAGAAAAGAACTAGCAACATCTCACTCACAGCTCATCTGGGAAGAATTTTTCTCTCTGGAATTGTATTTCATCTAGTTTTCAGTGATTCTCTAACACCCTGAAGCCTTTAAAATTATTCTTTGTAAATTATCTATTTTTTTTCCCTAAAGGTTACAAAAGGGACCTTGTCTGGTGCAATCAACTCTATCCCACCCAGAAGGGATGCTCCACAAACAATGATTTTTTGTTTTTTCTCTTAAGCTAAGTAGAGCAGGTCTCTGAGTGCTGACTTGTCAAATAACTTCAGGGTACTATTAGCCTAGTTATGAAAGTTTTCCTCTAAATGTAACTTTCTTTTAAGTATTAAGGGCACCCATAAATAATGTTTTTTATTACTAAAAATACTAATTAGGTTTAAGATCATAGATCTTGTTTTTCTCTCTTTCTCTCCTGCTTTCTATAGCTTCCATGCCAGTTCAGGCTTTTTATCATAAAAAAACATATGAAATAACTTCCATACAATCCTCCTGGCAGTGAGCTTATGTCCAGTGTCTCCACAAGTTTTCAAAACACAGCTTTATTTTTTAGTGCAGCTGAAGAAACAAAAATTTATTGGGACACACTGAAGAAAAGGATTTTACCTGTATATTTTCCAACATTTTAAGAAATGTTTTTGGAGGCTGTTGTACTTCTGAGTGCAAAATCTGAAGATGAATTGAAGGTAGTCATGTGAAATAAAATTTGGGGTAACTGTCATCATCATCAAAACAGTTAAGAGGAAAGAAACTACCCAAGGAAGAAGCCACAAGAATCTGGTTCTGCCACCAAGTACAATTTTACACTCACTACTACTGGAATTGTCACTGAAGGTCAAATGGGTCCACATCACATATGTGGTTTTGACTAGGAACTTACACTAGTTAATAACTAGGAATCTTTTTAATCTAATATTTTATGAGTTAATTAAGCACAGGGGTTCTAAAGAAAGAGGGCTGTACCAATTGCAGGTGGGAAATCTGCAGAAATCTGTTGAATATATATTTATGCTTATAAATATATGTTTAATATTTATTTAATATATACATATATGTGAATATATATGTATATGTGCATATACATACACCTACACATACACATGCATATATATGCATACCTTATAATTTACTTTTATATGTAAAAAGGTTAAGGTTTACGTATTATTCTGTAAACTGATTTTCCCAGTCAATACACAGAGTTCTCATATTATCACATATTTTTCCATAACTTGATTTTTAATGGCCACGGAGTACTTTATTGGACTGAATTTTCCATAATTTATTAACCAAAACTACCTTAATTGGATATATGGTTTATGCCTAATTTTTACTTTTTAAGGAAAGGTAAAAATTGATAGACTTTACAGATATCTTTATTTAACCAGAAAGTTTGCTACTATATAGTACATAGTATCATTTTCAAACTGCATTGCCCAAGTGGATTATAATGGAGTATTTTTCACATCCTATTAATAATTTTTTAACAGATTATTTGAACAATGAATGATTCTTTTGAATAACATGTAAATGTCAGGCCCCATGAGATCTGGCTCCCTAGAGACACATCATATTGTACACAGTTGACCCATGAAGGGACAACAGCAGAGCACTTCACACTATCAAGCAATAGCCATGGTGTTCCCTTGGGAGGAACTGATACTCACAAATGAAAAGTTTATTGCTCTTATTTTAGTATTTTATGTATTTAGCATTTACAAAAAGCATTTTCTGTATAAAAGGATTTTTATACATAAATTATTTCTATATAATTTTCATGAAACCACATTATCACCAATGAAAACAGAGTTTCCAATTAAATTATTTTTCCCCTAGTTTAACATCACATGGAAGTTGCTATGAGTGAAAGGCTAAAACTATTACTTGGGTTTAGTGCTTCCCTAGTGTCTGCTTGAGGTCCAGCCTTTGTTAATCCGCACATTTGATCACATAACCCTTCAGGAGATTGACAGAGTTAAAACAATTCTAAAGAAATTGAGAACTGAGACATAACTAAAATGTGGAAACTCATTGTCTTTCATCTAATTTCTACAAAGCAGAGCCTGAGACAGATTCTTGAGTAAGTAATTTTGGAGAAGGAAAGTGAGAGAAGCAAGATAGGAGGAAGAAAGTGAGTGAGAATATGCTCTCAGTTCATCCTGTTAATGGCACTGCAAAATTGCTTCCACCTTGAGTCAAGGAACGTTTACATCCTCAAGTCAATCAATCATTGGCAAGTGGCTTCTTTAGGGGTGAATGAGGGGAGAGTAGCATTGCTGGTAAAGTGGCTCCTATTCGGCAAGAGACGGTTCTCTGGAGAATAGAGCTTCAGAGCTATTGGCAGCCAACAATCAATACCTTATCTGAGCAGAACACCAATAGCAACTACCATAGTCCAAAATTTGAATCGCTTAAATCCACCTTTTTCTTAGACTGAGTTTATTTCATCCAGTCCCTGCTTCTTCAGGATTCCAGTTAGTCATAATTTCTCGGAAACTTAAAAGACAAGTGTTTCTGGGACAAACTACAAGCACCATTACTACATTCCTGAGGCCATAATGGATACTCTTTATCAAACTCTTCTGCCACCCATCCTAGATTCCCCTTCTCTATGGCTAGTTGATCAAGTTGTCTTGCCTCATGGAATGACCCAATCCTTTATTCCTGAGAGGTCTGAGTTTGGGACATCCATGCCCTTATCAGTCATGGTCTTGGATTTGTCCATTTAGAGTTATAACAGGATGTGGGATAATCAAAATACGATCTCCACTGTTACTGGGGAGCCCAGTTCTGTCATAGTATCTCCTACCGTCATGCCTGTCCTACAGAGAATAACTGCCTTCAAACTACCAGTGAATAATGGCGGGCCATTCACCTGTACATTTCTTATTGCCTTAGTACACAGAGTATCTCTGGGAATTATTTAGGAAGATAGTCACCTGGTAGGTTCTCTGAACTTATATTATAGATCCATTATAGCATGCCTATTGCTTGGAGTATTTTGATTCCTTCCTCTACAGTCTGCCACAGTCTCTACTTAACGTGGGACACTGCTTCTTCCAAGCTTCTAAGTGCCATCCCGGTGGTGTATGAAATCCTTTACCTGGAGAACTTGCCAGGGTCTTAAACTCTATGTCATAGTAGAGTGCCCCCATATCAACACACTTGTCATCTAGATTTATATTCAGCCTCCCCTGAAACAGCATCTATACCCAGGCACTGTCTCCTGGTTCCTAAATGCTGTACCTGTAATACATATTACTATTTATATGTAATTTGTATTAGTTTTCTTTTTTTCTTATACACCCAGGACTACAGTGTCTTTGGTGTATAATGTGTATAATTCCTCTCCTCCTTTAGCAAGCAGGCCAAACATTTTAACAGTTTTACTGAGACATAATTGACATTTAACAAACTGAATATTTTTAAAGAGGACAATGTAATAAGCTTTGACACATATATAAACCTGAGAAGCCGTCACCACAGTCAAGATAGTGAACATATCTATCACACTCAAAAGTAGCCTCTTTCCTGATTGTAATCCTATCCACACATGTCTTCCAGGCTGCTCGATAACCACTATCTGCTTTTTGTGACTGTAGTTTGTATCTTGTACAATTTTATATAAATAGAACCATATGATATGTGCTCTTTCTTTTTTTTTTTTTTAAGATTTTATTTATTTATTTGACAGAAAGAGACACAGCAAGAGAGGGAACACAAGCAGAGGGAGTGGGAGAGGGAGAAGCAGGCTTCCCGTGGAGCAGGGAGCCCAATGCGGGGCTCGATCCCGGGACCCTGGGATCATGACCTGAGCGGAAGGCAGACGCTTAACGACTGAGCCACCCAGGTGCCCCGATATGTGCTCTTTCATGTTTGAGTTCTTTCACTCAGTATAATTATTTTAAGAATCATCCATGTTGTCCCATGTATCAAAAATTTATTCCTTTTTATTGTTGAGTATTAAGTATCCTGTGGTATATATAGAGAGACCACTCTTTGTTCACACACACAAACACACCTACACACACACACACACACAGAATTGGTTATATTTGTTTCTAAATGCTGCACTTGTAATACATATTACTATTTATATATAATTCCATTAGCTATTACATAAATCAATGGAATTTTATTAAATAAAAGAATTTTTTTCAATGAAAAACAAATTATAGCAATCTTGGAAAGAATAAATAAAAGTTATTTTAAAAAAATATTGCTTCCAAATAATGGAAAAGGCAGATGTAACATGAAGGAAAATGAATCTTAGTTTTTAGGGCCTCTCATCTGTGCAAGTTCCTTTCAAGTCCTGAGGGAGGCCCTAGCAATGTGATTTTGTAAAATCTGTGGAAGTAAAATATTTCAATTACAAGTGGTTAAGACCTCTGTGTGTTCCACTCCTAGTTACGCTTGATTGTGCTTTACCTTTAAGTGTGTGATGTTAGAATGGGGCAGACATTGAGATCTAGCTAAGGGGTTGTTCAGTTGGGTGTACATTCATTTGGGTTTCATGCAGTATATTTGTGTTGTCTGAAGTCAGATTTTGTTTGTGCAAATGTGAAGTTATTGTTAACTACCCTGCTGTAAGAATACTTCCAAGAAGAGTACTACAGTCCTTTGTACTGACTAACCACGCATCACAAAGGCATCAGAATTTGTCTTGTGGTGCTTGGCACCAGAAGTATGTGGATAGACCTGAAATGTATAAAGCCAGAAGCTGGTCTGTAGAAAGTCTTCCAAGTCCTTAGACTTGTCAAAAATCCTATAATCTTACAATCACAGGAGCATACTGAAAACGTGGTTAATATGTATCATCAATTCATAGAGTATTTAAGATTAATCACTTTTCTAGAAAACTCAAAATGTCCTACATAAATTTGAGAGTAATGCTAAATATGTTTATGCCATAACCAATAATGGATTGTAAAGCTGCAAGCTCAATAAAAAGAGAAAATTTCAATTAATAATTCTAGAGGAAAGATTAGTGATCTTTTTATTCTCTTTGCCATCAGTGATACTACAAAAGTATTGTCACATGAAGAGGTAAGCAAAATTATGCAGCCTAAAATATAGGACCAAATATAGATTTATGTTGAATAGTTGATTATTAAAAAATTACTTTTGGACAATTTAGTAATTTTGTGGTATTTGTCAGCTCTTTGAAAATTTTTAATTTGTTGATTATTTTTCTCCTTCTAAATAAATATTCACTTTCTTACCGAATTTTGTTTCCACAAATTTGTAATAGTTTTCTTTTTTTTTAATATTTTATTTATTTATTTGAGAGAGAGAGAACGAGCAGGGGAGTGTGGGAAGGAGGGGGAGGTCATAGAGGGAGAGGGAGAAGCAGACTATCCACTGATCAGGGAGCCTGCTGCAGAGCTTGATCCGGATCATGACCTGAGCCTAAGGCAGACACTTAACAAATGAGCCACCCAGGTGCTCCTGTATTAGTTTTCCTAAACAGATCCCACAATTATATGAGTTTCAAGATCCATAAAATTTGCATTCACTCTATAAACAAGACAACAGTAAATATTTGGGAAGAAAAATTATAACATTATGAAGGTACCTATACTCAGCAAACCTCACAGGTCCTGAAAATTGTTATTCCACTTTAGGTCTGTAAAATTTTGATCAACAGCAACATTTAAAAAATAAGTCTTGACTCTATAACATAATATTTGCAAATGAATGTAAAGTAGATCCTGATATACAACAAAATGTTTAAAGCTATGTGTGTATCAGTTTTAAAGATTCCCTGCTTTAAATAATTTTAACATACTGATCCAACTCATGATCAATGTTACCTTAAATAAGAGCACCTCTACTATAATAAAATTACGGAGTTTTTACCCTTGATAGATACTTCTCGTCCTTTTGACATTATCTCATTTCATGGGAGGCCCAGAGTGGCTTGGAACCCCCTTCTTTCTAATACCCATCCTTCTCAACAAACTCCCTAAAAATCTAAGTAAATGTAATCTAAACACACACACACCCACACAGCTTTACATCAAGCTGTGGAGCATATTGTCTTTCTCAAGCTTCTGTTACACAGAATTTGGGAACTTCCATGGATTTCATTTCGTTTTTATACAACTGGACCTTGCACATGGAGAAAGAAACTGAAACATTAGGGTTACAAAGTAACTCACCCAAACTCATGACAGGCGGAGGAAAGATAAACTGGAATCCAACTACAGGTCTGTTTGACCCCAAATGTCATTCTCCTACTCCTGAGGGTCTCCCCAGTTCCAATTTCTCATGGTTATCCCCCTCATCTCACTGGCATGTCCTTATCCTTCTGCACCTGTTCAACACGATTAGGTGTCATTCTTAAACAGCCACTGAGTTTGGTTATTTTAGAATAGTCTTATTTTAGTCAGTTCCAGCTGCTGTAACAAAGTATCACAGTCTCAGTGGCTTATAAACAACGGAATGGACGCTGGAAGTCTGAGATCATTGTGCCAGCAAGGTTGGGTTCTGGTGAAACCCTTTTTCTGGGTTGCAGACTGATGGCTTATTGTGTCCTCACTTGGCAGAGAACAGAAAAAGGGATCCCATGTCTTGCCAGTTTTAAAAAAATAAGGGCATTATCAAGGGGAGGTGGGTGGGGGAATGGGTGAAATAGGTGAGGAGAATTAAGAGTACACTTATCACAATAAGCACTGAGTATAGAATTGTTGAATCATTATTTTGTACACCTGAAACTGATATAACCCTATATGTTAACTATACTAGAATTAAAATTTTAAATAAATAAATAAATAATAAATATCAGATAATTAATCCCATTCATGAGGGTTCCACTCCTATAACCTAATTACTTATAAAGACTCTATCTCCAAATACCATCACATTGGGGAACACAAAATTTCAACATATAAATTTTGCAGGACTCAAAAATCCAGTCCATAAAAGCTTTAACACCAAAATTGCTATGAATGAACTCAATGAAATATTTGGATAACTTTTGTTGGTATGATATGATATATATATCATCATTTTTTTGCATTCTAAGAGAATATGCAGAATATACCTGCATACATGATATATTCACAGAGATAATCTACCATCATCTCGACTACCTTGAACGTTTCTTGCAAATACAAATTAAATGGAAATAAGATGTTAGAATAGACAAAAAAAAAAACTAGCACAAATAGCACAAGTATTTATCAGACATTTCTTTGTGCTTTCATTTAAAACACTTTTCCACTTGTTGATAAAAATTGCTATCATTCATTTTAGAGATCTTATTACATTAGAGACTCTATGCTAATACTTCATGCAAATTATCTCAGTATTTTAGCAAGTTAGTGATCTACTTAATAACCTACTGACAACGAGGATCAGGTTTTCTGATTCTAATCTTCAAACCATTTTACAACTCAGTAAGTTGTAAACGACGGACAACAATGCAAATTCTGACTATAGATATACAAATTCATTTTTCATTCCTTCCCCATCATGATAAAGCCAGTTTTGTATCTCTTTGTAAATTTATTTCAACAGTTACTCTCTTTTCCCTTATGATCCTCCTTATGATATAACTTTTTAAAAAAAAATTTATTTATTTATTTGGCAGAGAGAGACACAGCAAGAGCAGGAACACAAGCAGGGGGAGTGAGAGGAGAAGCAGGCTTCCCGCCAAGCAGGGAGCCTGATGTGGGGCTTGATCCCAGGACCCTGGGATCATGACCTGAGCTGAAGGCAGACGCTTAATGAACGAGACACCAGGTGCCCCCTTATATAACCTTTGAACTAGATACAACATCTTATCAATTCCCTCATTATTGAATTAAATAAAATCTTTAATATGTGTTCATTTTATACGAGAGTGTGACTTGACTTCTTTTTGAAAATTATTCTTTAACAAAATATAATCTAGCCTGTGTGTTTTAAAAAGAAATTTTATAAAATCTTCTCTCTGATTTCTGAGTTTTCTCACTCCCTCTCACCACCCTGTATAACTTCTGTCTCTAAACACAACCTTGTGTCGCGCCCAATTCTAACTGTTGGAACTCACCGTTTCTCCTTTATATTAAAGTCCATGAATTTGTGACAGTTATCTTTCTTTTTGGAGAGGAGAACTTGTCAAATTTCCTTTGGGTAACAGTTGGGCTTCATTATGCTTTATTTATTTATACTTAAATACATTTAGTTACCCAGGTTTTGCATATTTAAAATTTCATATTGTTCCTTGAGAGAGGAGCCACCCATGACATATGAACACTTTGGGGAAGTCAGTGAAATCTGGGAATTTTGTAGGTGTGCTTTGAGTCACAGCTTGCTGCATGACTGACGAATTGAACTGCATGGCAAATTTTTGATTGGAAACAGTGAGAAAAAGGCAAATTTAAGAGTTCGATTTAAGGAAATATATGATAATGTGTCTTTGTCAACAGACTCGTAATTACTGAAACTGATGTCCTTCAAGTCTAACTAAAAAACTGAGATGAAGATAGAAACCTTTCTATAAAAAGGCTAAGGGTAGCCAGAAAAGAAATCAATTCCAATCCTCCCCACAAACCCACCACATTAACATTCGTTAATTGCTAGGGAAGAGCCTTGATGTATATTAGCTAGAAATACTGTTTCCTGGTCAGTCCCTGCTGCTTTTAAGGGGATGCACGTTTTCCCCTTCTACTCTTTCTCAACTGTGCAGCAGAGTGGTTTAGCCCCTGTCCCCATCCTGTCGCTACTTCAACAAGAAAGGTTAGGCAGGATTTAAAAAAAAAACAACCAAACAAACAAAAAAACGATGGGGTGCCTGGGTGGCTCAGTTGGTTGGGCGGCTGCCTTCGGCTCAGGTCACGATCCTGGAGTCCCAGGATCGAGTCCCGCATCGGGCTCCCCGCTCAGCGGGGAATCTGCTTCTCCCTCTGGCCCTCCCCCCTCTCATGTGCTCTCTCTCTCTCAAATAAATAAATAAAATCTTAAAAAAATAAAAAAAATAAAAAAATAAAGATGTTATAGAGAAGTTTCTTAATGAAGCAAGCACTCTAACAGAAATAGACTTTAGTACCTGGAGGCTTTGAGCCAAGAAGAAATGGTGAGATGTATTTTGATGGCTGGTTGGTTTCATTTTTTTTTTGTCAGATGTGCCAATAGGAAATTTAAAGTGTTCCTCTTGATGTAAAAGCCTAGAGCATAAGAAGCTATTCTTACCTCTTATGCAAGACATTTCTTTTTCTGAGAAGTCCATAAAATCAGGCTGATAATTCACTAAACGCCCTGTTTAAATTGAAATCTTTTCCTGATTTAAAGTATATCTGTCCTGGAGTCTTCTTACTTTTCCTGAGTTAAATGACAACCTCTCTTTTATCTCTGGTATTTTTTTTTTCTTTTTTAGCTCTAAAGTTGGTGTCTAAAGTGTCCAGCCAGCTATCTGAGAGTTTGCCTTTTCCCCTATGGAGGTGAGAAATGGTTCATTGATGGGTTAGCAGGTGAGAAAAAACAAAAAAACAAAAAAACAGCTGTTAGGAGAGGAGGAGGGAGCGGAGTGGAACCAGGCAGCTGGGGTGGGAGGAAGAATGTTTATGGTAAATACACACCCCATGCATTGCCAGTGCAAATACAGTCATAAAATCAATCTTTGGTTCCCCTTACCAAAAAGCACTGAAAGGTGATATTTTTCCATTTCTGTGTCATCAAAAGCATCAAAAGATTTGATTCTTCAAAGGGAAGCTAAAATAAAATACTTAAAGTCTATGACCATATTTCATGATTCTGGTTTGATTTGTTCTACTTCAAAAATAATCTGTAAGATGAAGACCAGTTTTTGAAAAATGAAAACATTACCTCCATGTTGTGAACAGGCTGTTCAACAGAGTAAATCGATTATGGTTTTTCGCTATAGACCATCATTACCCTGGAAAAAATAGGTCTTATCAATATGAAGACATTCTCTATTTGAAGAGTGACATGTTAAATAGATAGAGATAAAATTCTAGAAGGAAAAAGTGATAGCAAATTAGGAAATGATGCCCTACCTCCCTGCAATACCTTGCAGGAAATGTTCATAACTGCCTGGATAGTTGACATTAGTCATATCTTATCACATTTACTCTTACTTATTTTTGTTGTTGTTGTTGTTTGTTTTGCATCTGAACACAACTTCAAGGACTTCCCTTGAACTTGAAGTACAGGACTTCCCTGTACTTTCAACTGTAGTTGTATAAACAGCAAATACTTTTCACTGCATCTTATTTGCTCTCCTCTGTATACACACAGCAGAGCTAAGACCATTGCTTCAATTTTTTTCCCCCAGTGTCCACCCTTAAGAAAATGAGTGAGTATATTTTCCTTTATCATAGGGTGTTGTAAACTGAGTCAGCCATCTGCTTTAGAGGATGGGAAATAAGACAATGTTTAAAATATGAGCATTTTCTCCTATTTTTCTACTAAACCACATAGTGTTAGCTCAGAAATAGGGCTGTATGAAACGGGCTCTTAATTTGCAATTTTCATTGTATGTGAATGTCAATAGTGTGCATTTCTTCCCAGGTCTGTGTTCAGTGACTTTGAGTTAGTAGCTTGAAATTAGCCATGGTGAAATTACCTATAATACAGAAATTGACAAATACTATAAATCAGAGATTCCCTTTCCCCAGTGGGTAACCAGCACACAATGGGCTACAACTAGCTCTGTCTCTTAACTAAAGAACTATCTCAGGTGGAAATAGTCTATTTTATGCGAATAGATTTCTATAAACCACAATAATTCCTTTGGTAAAATGCTCTCATTCCCTTTACCAGAGGCACTACTTTTTGATTTCTTTTCTGACCTTCTAGTCAGTTGGTTGTCTTTTCCTTTGGTTTCCTTTAATCTCTAATAACTTTGCCTTTTCAGACTTTAGTCATTTCTTTCCATTTAAAAGAAAGTAAAAAGCGAAGTTTCACACCAGTGAGAAACCAATATGTCATTCTTAGAAGCCAGGACAGCACTTGTCTTAACAGATTCGAAATACTCCTCCTTCATTCTTAGCTCTTTCTATTCCTGTTGTGGGAGTGGTGGCTGTATTGGTCAGGATTGTCCAAAGAAACAGAATTAATAAGATATATAATAAAATTTAAAATATATTATATATCTTATTATACATAAATTACATATTTATTATATCATTTGTGTGTGTATATATATATATAGAGAGAGAGAGAGAGAGAGAGATTTTAAGAACTGACTCATGCAATTGTGGGAGCTGACAAGTCCAAAATCTAAAAAAACACCTTCACAGCAACATCTAGATCAGTGTTTCACCAAATATCTTGGTGCTATGGCCAAGTTGACATTTATAATTAACCATCACTTTTAGACTTTAAAGAAATATGCTTTATATTTTTAAATGAGCTAGATCCTTTGTTAAAAACATGTAAAACAAACTTGTTTTAATTGCTTGTGGCAAATGAATGATAAACTGTATCTTTAAGATAAGGTGCTTTGGGATTTAGTTGTGTCTTCTAGTTCTGGTCCTTCCCCTGACTTACTATGGACTTTACATAGGTCACTTAACTTTTCTGTATCAGAGCTTGCTGATCACCAAAGTAGACTTTGCTAAACATGGTTTGGGCAAAAATTGCTACTCAGGGTTAATGGAATTCATTTATGTCTCTTCACACTCCTTTGAAGAAATGGGGTGAGATTACAAATGTGATTATTATGAGAGATTTAACACTTCCATTAAGATAAAAGCAGATATTTCTGAATTTCTTCTTTGGGCATTCAAATTAAAAGCATTTCTGAGCTGCTTGAAGTGCTGTATTGAGAATAACTACTAAAGTTTTTCTTTAGTCAGGCACTTCTATACTCTCATAATTACTATCATTTTCCTGGCAAACAATCACATCAGATGTTGAAAAATAATATATAGGACAAGATTTTTGATTAAGAAATAATAAGCTTGACAAATGTTACAATTAAATGTGTCCTTTTGTTTCTGCTCCAAAACTTAAAAAAATAAATATGCTTTTTTTTTCCAGACATGGAAGATTAATTAGGGAGAAAATCATGAATTTTAAAATTTCATGTTTGTATTACTGACTGTAAGAAAAATACAGTCTTTAAGGCTTATTGTCACAGTCTATCTAGTGACATTATTCATTATTATATACAAAATTCTATGTTGCTTCAGACAAGGAGAAGTGGCTAAAATAATTATCTGAATAATTCTATAAAAACAAATGTGTATTTTTTAAATCAAATTTCCTGAAGTATCTAGGAAGGTGGGGGAGCTTGAGTTTAGAACCCACATTCTCAATGAGATTACTCCAATTCTTGTATAGACACAGTTGCATTTCTTTGCACAGCTAACAAATATATAGAGAGACTTCTGTTTCCCTGTGGTGAGAGGTTTTAAACCTCATTCTTAAACAGGCTCTCATAAGGAGCTTACACTTATTTGAAAGCCACTTCTATTTTGTTCTTTGGAGGAGACTGTGGAAAATTAATTTCTCACTGTCATTAAATACCAACATTAATTTGGTCTTAATTGCACTTAATTTTGTATGGACCTTGAGAGAGTTGATCATCAGTGTATCAAATGAGCCTTCTTATGTTCTATGTGTCCATGAGATTTAGAAAAATATTCTTCCATTCTTACAAGCACAAAGAAGTGTGCAAAGCTTCTTCACTGATGAAATGCTAAGTACCTTTGATGATTTTGTTTACTCCAGGCTCACATAATTGATGACAAGATGATTATTTTCAGTGCTGGGAAACTAATTCTCAGTAGAGAGTATGAAATATAGTTCAGACTTTAAGACCAATACATCTTACTCTGTGGGCTTTCTATAACTTACCCTCTTATACTTATCTTTATTATTTTCTAACTTCTCACACTAACATCCTGTGTTACTCCACTCTACAGATTCTTAGAAGGATTGACCTATGACCTTAACAAAAAATTTTTTCAGGATTTAGAAATGATTTTTATTAGAAATGGGAATTATCATAGAATTCACTAAGAATATGGGAATTAAAGCTGTGGAAAGAATATTACAGGTTTTTAACTCCATTATTTTAGCATTAAATAAACTGAGGCTAGTAAGAAGTTGCTATGGCTAAGGTCAAAGAGGTTTCTGCCTGTGTTCTCCTCTAGGATTTTGATGGTTTCCTTTCTCACATTTAGGTCTTTCATCCATTTTGAATTTATTTTTGTGTATGGTGTAAGAAAGTGGTTCAATTGACTGATGAATGGACACCATAGAAGAAGTGGTATATAAATGCAATGGAATATTACTCAGCCACCAACAAGAATGGTATCTTGCCATTGACAATGCTAAGTGAAATAAGTCAGTTGGAGAAAGACAAATACCATATGCTCTCACTAATGTGGAATTTAAGAAAGAAAACAGACTGTGCACTGGCTACTTTAGAAGACAGAACCAGAGAATAAGACAATTGGAAAGAGCTCTTCTGGAGTCAGAACAAATAACAAACATGGACTTTAGAAACTATTCCTTTAAAGATGCCACAATTCAGTTGGATTAGTTGATAGAGCAATTTATGTCCCAGGGCATTTCTGAAAATAGAGCAATCAGCCAGCAATTAGTGGAGTTCAAAAGCTGAGGAAAGAGTGCCTGGGTGGCTCAGTTGGTTAAGCAACTGCCTTTGGCTCAGGTCATGATCCCAGAGTCCTGGGATCGAGTCCTGCATTGGGGACAGGAGTCCCTGCTCAGCAGGGAGTCTGCTTCTCCCTCCTATCCTACCCCCTCTTGTGCTCTGTTTTTCTCACTCTCTCAAATAAATAAAATAAAATCTTAAAAAAAAAAAAGCTGAGGAAAGAGAGAAAGCCAAGTCCACCGATATCACTGTTATCACAGGGTTACTCTGAACATACTAACAAGTAACATCAGAGGTTTCAGAATATTGGGGGATGTACAGTAAACTTCACAAAAATAATCCAGCCAGTCACTAAACAAATAAAATGGCAAATAACGATAACAAGCCCTGAAAGGTGAGGGAGGCACAACCCAGAGATAATGCAATA
Source organism: Mirounga leonina (assembly GCF_011800145.1). Classification (NCBI taxonomy): domain Eukaryota; kingdom Metazoa; phylum Chordata; class Mammalia; order Carnivora; family Phocidae; genus Mirounga; species Mirounga leonina. The sequence continues at coordinate 78,010,118 of NW_023270305.1, read as the reverse complement.
TATTATCTAAAATGTCCTATTTTGAGGGAAAAAAATACAATGCATGCAACAAAACAGAAAAGTATGATCCATATGCCAGAAAAAAAAAAAATACATGAAATACTTCTGAACTCAACCAGATGTCAGATTTAACACAAAAAGTCTTCAAAGTAGCCATTATAAATATAGTCACAACTAAAGGAAAGCATTATTTAAAAAGTAAAGTAATGTATGATGACATTGTTTTATCAAATAGAAAATATCAATAAAGAGAATGTCCAAATAATAACCAAATCGAAATTTTTGAGTCAAAAAATAGAATAATAACAAAAGTTCATTAGAAGGACTCAACAGGTTTGAATCGGCAGATGAAAGAATTAATGAACTTGAAGATAGATTGATACAAGTTATACAATCTGAAAAACAAAAAGAGAAAAAAAATGAAGAGAGCCTCAGAGAAATATGAGACACCATCAAGTGCATCAAAATACACCTAATAAGAGGGGCAGAAAGAAAAGAGAGATAAAAAAGAGCAGATAAACTATTTGAAGGAATAATGGTAGAAAACCTCCTCAATTTATTGGAAAACCATAAACTCAATTAGCTCCAAATAGGATAAATACAAAAAGATCCACAAATGGACACCTCATGTAAAAATGTTGAAAGTCGAACACAAGGAGAAAATCTTGAAGGCACATAGACAAAAACAGCTCCTCACTCACAAGATAATCCAATAAGATTTTTCGCTGATGTTTCAACAGAACAATGGAAGCTAGACAGCAGCAGGATGACATATTCATTCAGTGTGCTCAAAACAAAACTGTCAACCAAAAACTATCTAGCAATGCTATCTTTCAAAACTAAAGGTGAAATATGGCTTTCCCAGATAAACAAACACTAAATTTGTTGCTACTTGACCTGCCTTAGAAAAATATACTAAGTAAAAAATACTAGTTCTTCAGGCTAAAAACAAGTTATTCTAAACCCAGAGAGTAATTTGAATTTATGTGAAAAAACAAAGAGCACCAGTAAAGATAATTAGGTAATCATAAAAAAAAGTAGTAGTGTATATAGTTTTTCTATTTTTCTCATAACTGATTTTAAAAATAATCACATAAAATAATATATATACAATGTCACATTGGGCCTATATAATATAGAAATCTATATAATACTGCATTTGCCAAAAACAACACAAAGGAGATGGATAGCAACAAAGTTGTATTAGGTTAAGAAGATGACTATAAATGGTAAAATAATAATTATAACTGTGTACTGTTGGGCTTGTAACATTAAGAGATGTAATATATATAACGAGATTATTACAAAAAGGGGGAAAAGGGACTAGAACTGTATAGAAGTAATATTTATATATCTCATCAGAATTAAATTAGTATATATCGGGGGCCTGAGTGGCTCAGTCAGTTAAGAATCTGCTTTTGGCTCAGATCATGATCCTGGGAGAACTGGGATACAGCTCCACATCAGGCTCCCAGCTCAGCAGGGAACCTGCTTCTCCCTCTTCCTCTACCTACTTCTTCCTCTCCCTCTGCCTGCTACTCCCCCTGATTGTGCTCCCTGTTTCTCTCCCTGTCAAATAAATAAATAAAATCTTTTTTAAAGATTAGTATATATCTGAAGTTTATTCTGATAAGTAATGATATATATGGGAAACCCTAGAACAACTGCTAAAAAAATAACTAAAAAATTGGGGCACCTAGGTGACTCAGTCAGTCAAGTGTCCTACTCTTGATTTTGGCTCAGGTCATGATCTCAGGGTTGTGAGATTTAGCCCCATGTTAAGCTCCACACTGGGCATGGAGCTTGCTTAAGATTCTCTCTCTCTCTCCCTCTCTCTTAAAAAAAAAATATATATATATATAATAAAAATATCATTGATAAAATTAAAATTTACATTAGAAAATACTCAATGCAAAATAAAACAGTTAAAGGAGTAATAGAGGAACAGAAATGAGACACATAGCATAAATTTAAATGGCAGATGTAAATTAGTTATATCAATAATAATATTAAATGTAAGTGGGCCAAACAATCCAATCAAAAGGCAGAGATTGTCAGACTAGATTAAAAAAATGTGATCCAACTATACCTTGTCTGTAAGACACACCCTCTAGACTCAAATATACAAATAAACTGAAAGTAAAATTTACAAAACCAGGGCTAAGTCAGTTCTTTGGGTTGCCATCAGGATCAGTGCTGATTCATTATAGAGTTCCTGTATGTGCAGGTATATATGCAGTGTTGTAGAAAATGTAAAGATAAATAGCCATCAATTATATTTGACAGAAGCTTCTAGTTTATAGAAAGCAGAAAAATAAACTAATAACTCAACTCCAGAGTAGGGTCAGATTAGTACCCAAAACGTAAAGCAGAGGTTGTTCTAAGAAAGAAAATTGTAAAAAACCAGAAAGGGATTCTGGAGATGGTACTTGAAAGGTGGATAGAGTAATGACATGTCAACCTGAGGAACACTCAAGGACGCAAATGTATAGTTTACAGTTTTTGAACCAATCAAGGATCTTGAAGTTGTTTTGGCAAAAAGTTAACTCTACTTATATCTGTCCTTTAGGAATATCAATCTAGATGAGAAGATGGTAAAAATAAATCCATATTCAGTTTCATGTTTCATTTTGTGCACACAAAGTAAGAGAAAGACACTCTGTAATGGGTTGAACTGACTTGTGTTTATTGCTGTTTTCTGTCTCCTCCTGGAAATGCCATCCTTTAAATTTTATATGGCTTTGTTGCTAGGTTGATAATATCCAGATGGGCTCCTGCAGAACTTAGGAGTGAAATACTGCTAATGCATTGTACTATTACCTTTAACTATCTTTTTTTTTTTTTTTTAAGAACAAGCATGGTTTAAAAAGAAGTAAGCATGCATATTAAAATGGAATGATTTAGATTGATAATAATTCTGTGTACTTCACTCTAAAAATAGTTGGCATAAAAATTATCTAATCTTCTAAGAAAACAAGATAAGTTTATTCCCATCAGAAATAACCTACTGTCATATTCCTTATAAAGAAAAAAAAAGACCGGGGCGGAGCAAGATGGCAGAGGAGTAGGAGACCTGGATTTCGTCTCCTCTCAGGAATTCAGCTGGATAGGGATCAAACCATTCTGAACACCTACAAACTCAACAGGAGATCAAAGAAAAGAATAGCAACAACTCTCTGAACAGAAAAGCGAACACTTTCTGGAAGGCAGAACGTGTGGAGAAGTGAATCCGAGGCGATATTCGGGAGGATAGACGGCGGGGGAGGGGCCTCTGTCAGCCGCTTCTGGCAAGTGATAGAGCCATGGAGCACAAAATCAGAACTTTTAGAAGTCTGCTCCACTGAGGGACGTCACTCCAGTGGCTAAGTGGGGGGTGGAACCCTCGTGGGACAGTGTGGTCTCAGGACCCTCGGGGTCACAGAAAGACCAGGGGTGCCTGAGTGCGGCAGAGCTCCCAGGTATTGGAGCGGGGAAGCTGGCTGCAGAGACGGAGACCAGGCGCGGGCGCTCAGCTCAGGGTTGCCATAAACCATGATCTGTGGCACAGTCGGGCCACTGCTCCTCCAGCAGGGACTCAACAAGTGGCAGATCCGGGGAGACTCTCCTTCCTCCCCCGGGAAGAGCAGTGCGGGAGTGCACCGCAGGAATCTGCTGGGTTTGGAGACTCCACACAGGGTCGGGTGCCAGAGATAGAAATGCGCGGTCACAGGCCAGGTGAGCACGGAGTGCGGCTGGAGACCAGGGAGATGGGAGTGATTTTCTCTGGGGGCTCACTGAGGAGCGGGGCCCGAGTTCTTGGCTCCTCTGGGGCGGAGATTGGGAGGCCACCATTTTCACTCTCGTCCTCCAAAGCTGTACGGAAAGCTTGCAGGGAACAAAAGCTCCCGAGAGCAAACCCGAGCAGATTACTTAGCCCGGACCGGGCAAGGGCAGGGCAATTCTGCATCCAGCAAAGACTTTTGGGAACCATGGCAACAGGCCACTCCCCCAGAAGATCAGCGAGAACAGCCAGCCAAGACCAAGTTTACCGATCAATGAGAATGGCAGAACTCCAGTGCTAGGGGACTAATGCACATAGAATTCATGGCTTTTTTTACCATGATTCTTTAGTCTTTCAAAGTGAATTTTTTTTTAACTCTCTTTTTTTTTTTGAATTTTTCTTTTTCCCTTTTTCAACCAACATCTTATCAATCCCTTTTCATTTTTAGAGTCATATTCTATCCCTTCATAGTAGTTACCCATATTTTTGGCATATATATATAAGTTGTTCTCTCTTTAAAATTTTGAGATCATTTCTTCTAACAGATCAAAATATACCCTAAATCTCTAGTGTATGTTTTTTTTTTCTACTCCCCTGCCTGATCACATTCTCTCCCTTTTTTTTTCTTTTCTTCTCTTTTTTTTTAAAATCCTCTTCTTTCTTTTTTCAAACAACTTCTTATCAATTCCTTTTATAAAATTTTTTATAACTTTCATCTTTACAGTCATATTCCATCCCTTCATCATATCAGCCCTTATTTTTGTACATATATAAGTTTTTCTTTCTTTAAAATTTTGTGAGGCACTTTCTTCTAACAGACCAAAATACACCCAAAATCTAGTGTGTGGCACTGATCTACTCATCAGCCTGATCATATTTGATCATATTGTTTTTGTTTGTTTGTTTTTATCTTTTTCTTTTTTTTTTCGCTTTTCTTTCTTTCCCTTTCTTTCCCCCCAGTTTCAGGCCTCTTCTGATTTGTTTAGTGTATATTTTTCTTGGGTTGTTGTTACCCTGTTAGCATTATGTTCTCTCATTAATCTATTCTCCTCTGGACAAAATGACAAGATGGAAAAAATCACCTCAACAAAAAGAGCAAGATGCAGTAGTGACTGCCAGGGACCTAATCAATACAGACATTAGTAAGATGTCAGAGCTAGAGTTAAGAATGATGATTTTAAAGATATTAGCTGGGCTTGAAAAAAGCATGGCAGGTATTAGAGAAACCCTTTCTGGTGAAACAAAGAACTAAAATCTAACCAAGTAGAAATCAAAAACTCTAGTAATGAGGTGCAATAAAAAATGGAGGCTCTAATGGCTAGGATAAATGAGGCAGAAGAGAGAATTAGTAATATAGAAGAGCAAATGATGGAAAATAAAGAAGCTGAGAAAAACAGAGATAAACAACTACTGGATCACGAGGGCAGAATTTAAGAGATAAGTGATACCATAAGATGAAACAATATTAGAATAATTGGGATCCCAGAAGCAGAGGAAAGAGAGAGAGGGGCAGAAGGTATATTGGAGAAAATTATACCAGAAAACTTCCCTAATTTGGGGAAGGAAACAGGAATCAAAATCCAGGAGGCACAGAGAACTGCCCTCAAAATCAATAAAAATAAGTCAACAACCTGACATCTAATAGTAAAACTTACATGCCTCAGAGACAAAGAGAAAATCCTGAAAGCAGTTTGGGAGAAGAGATCTATAAACTACAATGGTAGAAACATTAGATTGGCAACAGACCTATCCACAGAGACCTGGCAGACTAGAAAGGACTAGCATGATATATTCAGAGCACTAAATGAGAAAAATATGCAGCCAAGAATACTATATCCAGCTAGGCCGTCATTGAAAATAGAAGGAGAGATAAAAAGCTTCCAGGACAAACAAAAACTAAAGGATTTGCAAACACGAAACCAGCCCTACAAGAAATATTGAAAGGGGTCCTCTAAGCAAAGAGAGAGCCTAAAAGGAACATAGACCAGAAAGGAACACAGACAATATACAGTAACAGTCACCATACAGGCAATACAATAGCACTAAATTCATATATTACAATAGTTGCCCTGAATGTAAATGGGCTAAATGCCCCAATCAAAAGACACAGGCTATCAGATTGGATAAAAAAAACAAGACCCATTGATATCTTGTCTGCAAGAGACTCATTTCAGACACAAAGACCCCAGATTGAAAGTGAGGGGGCGGAAAACCATTTACCATGCTAATGGACACCAAAAGAAACCTGGGGTGGCAATCCTTCTATCAGACAAATTAGATTTTAAACCAAAGACTATAATAAGAGATGAGGAAGGAGACTATATCATACTTAAAGGGTCTATCCAAAAAGAAGACCTAACAATTGTAAATATCTATGCCCCTAACATGGGAGCAGCCAATTATATAAGGCAATTAATAACAAAAGCAAAGAAATACATCGACCACAATACAATAATAGTGGGGGACTTTAACACCCCCCTCACTGAAATGGACAGATCATCTAAGCAAAAGATCAACAAGGAAATAAAGACTTTAAATAACACACTGGACCAAATGAACTTCACAGATATATTCAGAACATCCCATCCCAAAGCAACGGAATACACATTCTTCTCTAGTGCCCATGGAACATTCTGCAGAATAGATCACATCCTAGATCACAAATCAGGTCTCAACCGGTACCAAAAGATTGGGATCATTCCCTGCCTATTTTTGGACCACAATACTTTGAAACTAGAACTCAATCACAAGAGGAAAGTCGGAAAGAACTCAAATACATGAGGCTAAAGAGAATCCTATAAAGAATGAATGGGTCAACCAGGAAATTAAAGAAGAATTAAAAAATTCATGGAAACAAATGAAAATGAAAACAACTGTTCAATAAATTTGGGATGCAGCAAAGGCAGTCCTAAGAGGAAAGTATATAGCAATACAAGCCTTTCTCTAGAATTAAGAAAGGTCTCAAATACACAACCTAAACCTACACAGCTGAGAAAGAACAGCAAATAAAGCCTAAACCCAGCAGGAGAAGAGAAATAATAAAGATCAGAGCAGAAATCAATGAAATAGAAACCAAAAGAACAGTAGAACAGATCAACAAAACTAGGAGCTGGTTTTTTGAAAGAATTAAGAAGATTGATAAACCCCTGGCCAGACTTATCAAAAAGAAAAGAGAAAGGACCCAAATAAATAAAATCATGAATGACAGATGAGAGATCACAACCAACACCAAAGAAATACAAACAATTATAAGAACATATTGGGGCGCCTGGGTGGCTCAGTCGTTAAGCATCTGCCTTTGGCTCAGGTCATGATCCCAGGGTCCTGGGATCAAGCCCCACATTGGGCTCCCTGCTCGACGGGAAGCCTGCTTCTCCCTCTCCCACTCCCCCTGCTGGTGTTCCCTCTCTCGCTGTGTCTCTCTCTGTCAAATAAACAAATAAAATCTTTAAAAAAAATTATAAGAACATATTATGCACAACTATATGCCAGCAAATTAGATAATCTGGAAGAAATGGATGCATTCCTAGAGATGTATCAACTACCAAAACTGAACCGGGAAGAAATAGAAAACCTGAACAGACCTATAACCACTAAGAAAATAGAAGCAGTCATCAAAAATCTCCCAACGAACAAGAGCCCAGGGCCAGATGGCTTCCCACGGGAATTCTACCAAACTTTAAAGAAGAATTAATAGCTATTCTTCTGAAACTGTTCCAAAAAATAGAAATGGAATGAAAACTTCCAAACTCATTTTATGAGGCCACCATTACCTTGAACCCCAACCAGACAAAGATCCCTTCAAAAAGGAGAATTACAGACCTATATCCTTGATGAACATGGATCCAAAATTGTCACCAAAATACTAGCCAGTAGTATCCAACAGTACATTAAAAGGATTATTCACCACAACCAAGTGAGATTTATCCCTGGGCTGCAAGGTTGGTTCAACATCCAAAAATCAATAAATGTGATATAATACATTAATAAAAGAAAGAACAAGATCCATATGATCCTCTCAATAGATGCAGAAAGAGTATTTGACAAAGTAGAGCATCCTTTTTTGATCAAAACTCTTCAGAGTATAGGGATAGAGGGTACATACCTCAATATCATAAAAGCCATCTATGAAAAACCCACAGCAAATACCATTCTCAATGGGGAAAAGCTAGGGCTTTCCCCCTAAGGTCAGGAACGCGGCAGGGATGTCCACTATCACTACTGCTATTCAACATAGTATTGGAAGTCCTAGCACAGCAATCAGACAACAGAAAGAAATAAAAGGCATCCAAATCGGCAAAGAAGAAGTCAAACTCTCACTCTTTGCAAATAATATGATACTTTATGTGGAAAACCCAAAAGACTCCACCCCAAAACTGCTAGAACTCATACAGGAATTCAGTAAAGTGGCAGGATATACAAGCAATGCACAGAAATCAGTGACATTCCTATACACCAACAACAAGACAGAAGAAAGAGAAATTAAGGAGTCGATCCCATTTACAATTGCACCCAAAACCATTAGATACCTAGGAATAAATCTAACCAAAGAGGCAAAGGATCTGTACTCAGAAAACTATAAAATACTCATGAAAGAAATGGAGGAAGACACAAAGAAATGGAAAAACGTTCCATGCTCATGGATTGGAAGAACAAATATTGTGAAGATGTCAATGCTACCTAGAGCAATCTACACATTTAATGCAATCCCCATCAAAATACCATCCACTTTTTTCACAGAAATGGAACAAATAATCCAAAAATTTGTATGGAACCAGAAAAGATCCCGAATAGCCAGAGGAATGTTGAAAAAGAAAAGCAAAGCTGTTGGCATCACAATTCCGGACTTCAAGCTCTATTACAAAGCTCTTATCATCAAGACAGTATGGTATTGGCAGAAAACCAGACACATAGATCAATGGAACAGAATCTGTTCTATGGTCAACTAATTTTTGACAAAGCAGGAAAGAATGTCCAATGGAACAAAGACAGTCTCTTCAACATGGTGTTGGGAAAATTGGACAGCCACATGCAGAAGAATGAAACTGGACCATTTCCTTACACCACACACAAAAATAGACTCCAAATGGTTGAAAGACCTCAATGTGAGACAGGAGTCCATCCAAATCCTAAAGGAGAACACAGGCAGCAACCTCTTTGACCTCAGCCGCAGCAACTTCTTCCTAGAAACATCGCCAAAGGCAAGGGAAGCAAGGGCAAAAATGAACTATTGGGACTTCATCAAGATAAAAAGCTTTTGCACAGCAAAGGGAACAGTCAACAAAACCAAAAGACAACTGACAGAATGGGAGAAGATATTTGCAAATGACATATCAGATAAAGGGCTAGTATCCAAAATCTATAAAGAACTTGTCAATTCAACACCCAAAGTACAAATGATCCAATCAAGAAATGGGCAGAAGACATGAACAGACATTTTTCCAAAGAAGACATCCAAATGGCCAACAGACACATGAAATAGTGCTCAACATTGCTCGTCATCAGGGAAATCCAAATCAAAACCTCAATGAGATACCACCTCACACCAGTCAGAATGGCTCAAATTAACAAGTCAGGAAATGATAGATGTTGGCGGGGATGCGGAGAAAGGGGAACCCTCCTACACTGTTGGTGGGAATGCAAGCTGGTGCAGCCACTCTGGAGAACAGTATGGAGGTTCCTCAAGAAGTTGAAAATAGAGCTACCGTACGATCTAGCAATTGCAGTACTGGGTATTTACCCCAAGGATACAAATGTAGGGATCTGAAGGCGTACGTGCACCCTGATGTTTATAGCAGCAATGCCCACAAAGCCAAGGTATAAGGAGCCAAGATGTCCATCAACAGATGAATGGATAAAGGAGATGTGGTATATATATACAATGGGATATTATGCAGCTATCAAAAGGAATGAAATCTTGCCATTTGCAACGATGTGGATGGAATTGGAGGGTATTATGCTGAGCAAAATAAGTCAATCAGAGAAAGACATGTATCATATGATCTCACTGATATGAGGGATTCTTAATCTCAGGAAACAAACTGATGGTTGCTAGAGGCTTTGGGGGTGGGAGGGATGGGGTGGCTGCGTGATAGACATTGAGGATGGTATGTGCTATGGTGAGTGCTGTGAACTGTGTAATACTGCTGAATTACAGACCTGTACCTCTGAAAGAAATAATGCATTATATGTAAAATAATAATAATAATAAAGGAGAAGAAGACTGCAGGAAGGGAAAAATGAAGCGGGGGAATTCGGAGGGGGAGACAATTGGAAAATGAGACTATGGACTCTGAGAGACTATGGACTCTGAGAAACAAACTGAGGGTTCTAGAGGGGAGGGCTGTGGGGGTTCAGTTAACCTGGTGATGGGTATTAAAGAGGGCACATACTGAATGGAGCACTGGGTGTTATATGCAAACAATGAATCATGGAACACTACATCAAAAACTAATGATGCAATGTATGGTGATTAACATAACATAATAAAATAAAATTAAAAAAATAAATAGATTTATTTTAAAGTCTTCATCTTTTATTGTTTCTTTGGTTCTGTGTAAAAGATATGGAAATTTAGAGGTCATTCATTCTAGCTTCTTCATTAAACCTCTTGTCTAAATATTTTAAACAAATACTTTATAACTTGCTCCAATTATTTAGAGATTGCCCTTAATCAAATTATTCAAGTTTGCATTAATGAACAATTTCTGCAGAACTGCTGTTTGATTAGAATTCTAGGCATAAGAATGATTGCAGTAGATTGTTATTCTTGTTCCTTTAAGCCAAAACCCATTCTAGCTACTTAAAAATATAATCAAAATAGCATACTTCAAAAAAATAAGGGCTTTATCCTCATTGTGCACATAGTATCTAGCATATAGTATTTATTTATTAATTCATTTAATAAATATTTTTTGAACATCAGATACTATGATGGGTTCTATGGATACTATGGAAAGCAAGATACATATTACTCATTGTCTCTCCTACTAAAATGTGAACCCTATGAGGTCAGGGTCTTTTTATCTTTTGCATTGCTTGTTTGTTGCCATAGCACTTAGAATAGCACTGGGCACATAATTGTTGCTCAATAAATATATATTGAATGGATGAATGTAGTAAATGAGTAATGCCAGCAGTCTAGTAAAGGAGATAAGTGAAAACAAAATATATGAGATTATTTTTAAATTATGATAATTGCTTCGAAGAAAAACAAACAAAATGAATTGTTGACAGAAAATAACAGAGGAAGATGTTCTTTGTTTTTTAACATTTGTCATAACCGCTTTTGGTAAAGTATTGCCTAATTATGGCTATGAAAAGAGTAATGTCATTTATTACTTTTTACAACAGAGAACATTTCTTTTTATAATTTGAAGCAGTAAGATAGATTATTGAAAGAGTTTAGGGGCATCCTTTTAAGAAATATCAAAGACTTATTTATTCAGCCATATGCAGTTAGTGCCAACTAGGTGGTAGGCATTCTCAAGATTCTGGAGTTATAGCAAAGGACAACACAAACATGGTGAGGCTTCTGGGCTCCTGCCTGCTCTGGACATCTCTGCCATAAAATCTTGGGGTGATTTCCAAGGCTATTTTCTTTTTTTTCTTTTTTTAAAATTATTTTTATTAACATATAATGTATTATTTGTTTCAGGGGTACAGGTCTGTGATTCATCAGTCTTACACAATTCACAGCACTCACCATAGTACATACCCTCCCCAATGTCCATCACCCAGCCACCCGATCCCTCCTGCCCCCTCCCCCCCAGCAATCCTAAATTTGTTTCCTAAGATTAAGAGTCTTATGGTTTGTCTCCCTCTCTGGTTTCATCTTATTTCATTTTTATCTCCCTTCCCCTATGATCCTCTGTCTTGTTTCTCAAATTCTTCATATCAGTGAGATCATATGATACTTAACTTTCTCTGATTGACTTATTTCACTTAGCATAATACCCTCTAGTTCCATCCACATTGTTGCAAGTGGCAAGATTTCTTTTCTTTTTTTTTGATGGATGCATAATATTCATTGTATATATATACCACATCTTTATCCATTCATCTGTTGATGGACATCTAGGCTCTTTCTATAGTTTGGCTATTGTGGACATTACAGCTATAAATATTGGGGTGCACTCCAAGGCTATTTTTGACAAGTATGGAAATCAGGATACTCATAGGTTTGGGGAGATGATGTAGACCAGAGTTCCCCTAAAAGGTCAGAACTTAGGGCTGACACATGATGAAAACTCTTTAAGACACATCCAAGGTCCAAGGTCTTCTTCAGCAAGGTAAAAATAATTCAAAACCCCTGTATCTTAGAGATCTAGCCCAGTGTGTATTTCAAATTGTCATTTAAAATGTCTGAGTTTTCATTTCATAACTGGTAAAACAGGAGTGTCAAAATAGTCATCACTTAGGGACTCCTGGACATAAAAGTAGTTCTTCAGCATGGGTCAGTATGACGTTTTAAGTATTCCTTCCTTGCATGAAATACTTAGTATTAATATAGTTAGTATATACCATATACAGCTATATAGCTATATATATAGCTTATATGCTATTTAACTATATAGTTAGTATACATACATAGTATGAACTAACATGTTAGTATAAATATCTAACTTATGAACAAGGCATTACTTAGGTTCTGCAGAGAATGGAGAGAGTACTTCTAACTCAACCATCCTCCCCTCATATTTCCATCCTCATTAACCTTTCTTGTATCCTCAATTTCCTTATTCTTCTGCTCCTCCTTTCTATGCCACACTCATACCTTCTGATAAGCACACATCTCTAGTATGCCATTTCTCCTTTTCTTCTTTTAAATAATCTTTTTAACATCCTTAAATATAGGTTCACTTTGAGTTTCACACAGATTAATTTTTATATGCCTCTTTATGGCACTCAGTGGGTAAAATCCCCCCCCACCAAGTAACTTGGTTCAATTTTCTTCCTCTGCAAATCTATTATTTAACCCAACAATTATTAATTCAGCAATACCATGTGCCGGAGACAGGGTATAAATTGGTGGGTGCATAGATACAGCCCCTCCCTCCCCAGAATTGAAGTCAGAGGAGGAAGATAAGTAGTAAATGCTTAGGCAAACAGGATTATTGAGGTAAGTGCTCCAAAGAAAATGGACAATGCCGAAATGAGCAGACTGGAGTGGGAATGGTCAAGAGAGCACTTTCTTAGTTTGTGGCATACAAGCGGACACTGAAATGATGTGAAGGAGTCAGCCATACAAAAGCCAAATTTAAGTGTATGCAGGGCAGCGACATCAATATGTATGAAGCTTTGGGGTGGAACAGACCGATTTTCTCAAAAATGTCTACTGAGTCAGATTTTGATGGGAAAGTTAGAAGGGAGATATGAAGATATGCCCAAGATATGAGAAACTATCTCTCCTTGAATTTTGTAGCTACATTTACCCCAAGATGATAGAGTCATATATGCATTTATAGACCTGACCCTATTTTGGGTTCAAGAGCTATATCTTTTTTTAAAGATTTGCTTATTTATTTGAGAAAGAGAGAGAGAGAGAGCGAGTGGATGGAGGTGAAAAGGGAGAGAGAGAGAGTGAATCCTCAAGCAGACTCCCCACTGAGCTCAGAGCCCCACACAGGGCTCAATCTTACAACCTTGAGATCGTGATCTGAGCTGAAATCAAGAGTTGGATGTTTACCTGGCAGAGGCACCCAGGTGCCCCTCAAGATCTGTATCTTTACCTGATGTTCCACAGCTGAAAATCAGCCTATCCAAACATGGGTTCACTATCTTCCCAGACACACCAACTCCCCCTCCAGTTTTCTCTTGCTAGAGGCACTACTGCCATAAACAAAAAGCATCCAATCAAGACACTTGATTTATTCCTGACTTTACTTCTGTTAGTTGCCTGTATCAGTCCTGCATCTTTACTCCTGAACATCCTAGGATCTGACATCATTTTCCCCACCCGCATTTCCTCTGTCTTGGTTTTGGTTAGCCTCAGCTATCATGTGGGTCATTGCAAGAAATGTACAAGCTGGCCTTATCTTCGGTGTCTTTCTACTTCAAACTGTTGTCCTCATATCATCACCAGGGAAATCTGGTGGCATCTTGCTGCTGAATAAGATTACTCCTTAGAAGGATCCAAGTCTTCCAGTCTACTTCCCCAACATCATTTCTCCCCCCCCGGGATATACTTCATGCTCATGTACAATGTACTTTTCTGTGACCTGCGCATACTGTTCTCTTTAACATTACTGTTCCTTTGTATAGGCTCTTCTGTTTCAATGATGTCTTTCATTGCTCTGCCAGATGAGTGCCTAGTCTTCCTTAAAGACCCAGTTGAAATGTTTTTGCCCTGTAAAGTCTGTTTTTGACTCTCCGCTAATTGTCAGTGGACATTTCTCCCTCATCTATACTCATACTCTATCTTATTTATCAACTCAATTTTCTTGACTGAATCTTTCCCAATAGACTAACTGTATAGTCCTGGAGAGCAGTGTCAATATGCATTTATCTTTTATGCCAACACCTAAAATAGTGTCTGATCTGAATAAAATCTAATATGTATTTACTGGATTAATAACAAAGAATTAGGTTGTCTGTAGCAGAAATTTACTGGAAAATCTCCTAAACTGTTATCCAGGCAGAAGTCAGCCATTTCCCTATGCCATTATCAAAATGTTACAAGGCTATAATGATCATGTATATATAGCTCTCTAGTAAAAAACTAGAAAAAGTATTTTGTCCCTAATAACCTCAGCAAATGCTGAGAGTCCTTGTGACTCAGTCTACCCAAGGAGCTGCATGCAAAGAAGCACAGTATGGAGACACAAAAACAATAAAATGATATCTATGCTATCTTCTACCTGAATCTCTTAGAGAAAAGTGAAAGGGATTTAATTCACAGCAGAGCTACATTTCTCAAATCTCATGCTTCTCCTTCCCAAACATCCCTACCTTGGTCTTCCACATATTCAATCCAATTCTATCCATTTTAAAATATTTATTCCACTTGAAACACCTGCTTCCTCTCTTTAGGTCTATTTGGTATAGAACAATTTTGCCCTTTTAATGCTTTCCATGTATATCCCTTTTTTCCCATCTTCTCCTTATTCTAAATTGCATGTAATCAGGAAACCAAACTAGCAACAACTTTGCATTATGTGAGTGAGAACTCACAAATAAACACATTTGCTCGATTTTTATACCCCCTAAGCCTTGCAAATTAAGATAGGTGTTTGCTGGGCTGAGTATAATTTGATTTCTCAAAATGAAATTGACTAAAATTCCAAATGAGAAAAGGGTAAAATTTATAACATGTGTTGAATCTGATTGCTTTGTAAAATTAGGAAAATTTTTTTTAATTGTTTGACTATTTCTATTCCTTATCTTAGATTTATATCATCTCACATAAACACTTGGGTGCAAATTTTCAGTTACTTTTCTCTAATATGATTCCTAAAGAGAAGTTTCTTTAGACAGTCATTTTCCTTTGCACTAGGGGGGTATAGGGGAGTGGACACAGTCACTGAATGTGGCATTTTACTCATGTATCTCTTCACTCTCTCTCTCTCTCTTTTTGCTAACCAGTGGAAAGCAGAAATCAGAAGGCTTTTGCTAATGTTTGGCTAAGTCCTCATCATAAAATTCCTTTCATATAGTAGGTCATTTAAGAAAACAGCAGCCAGACACTTAAAATCAGTTGATAATTGCTTTCAGCTTTAGTGACTCACACCCCTGGAAGTGCTCTTTGTTGTTTAGATTTTAATTTTTGATAGTTCAAGCTGGCCTAAATGCTTAGAAGTGAGCGTAAGAAACCTGGCAGTATGTAGCATGTGTTGTTTGAAGCCATCTGTTTGCATGGAATAAAAGATAACTCTTCCGGTGTCACTTTCATCACTGTTGATAGGCAGGATAGCATTTATTCTCCTCAGTCATCTTCTCGCATTGCTTTTTCCATCAGTTCCCTCATTCAGTGGATGATCCAATTAATGTCAGGGATGGAGGGTTTGACAGCTTGCCAACACAGGTGTGCTGCAACTGCTCTCCTTTTGTTATTTTTCTTTCTATCTAAAAAAAGAGGATGAGCACATTTTCAATCATAGGGCAAAGAATCTGCCAGAATGTTTCTGATGACTTTTTTGGAAAAATAAAATTGGAAACATAATAAAGAAAAGTACTTTATTTTGTAAGGCAGATACTCATTCATGACTTTATTATTCTGTCCAAAATTATAATTACTCACTAATCAATATAATGATAAAGATGCACTAAATGCATACATTTTTTTCAGTAGATGTATGTTGTACCAAGGATCAAAGACAAATAAGACCTATCTTCTGACATCAAAGGGCTCATTGATCAGTGATGAAGAGAGAACTCCATAAATAACACATAAGCAAACAGGAATGGAAACATGTAACAAAAATCATAACATAAGTACTAGAGCAAAATGTGTATGATGTGCTATGGAGGCAAGAAAAAGGGAAGCATGTGTTCTTTTAAGGCTCATGAGAAAATGTTGTGTGGTAGAGTTGACATGCAGCTCGGCTGTAGGAGAAAAAGTGTTCAGGCACAGAAGATATTAAAAAAAACAACTTGGACAATATTCAGAGACACACAAAGGCATAACACACCAGTGGCAGGGATTATTTTATTGACTTTAAGGCTAGGAAGCAGTGGGAGATACAACTATGAACTAGTTTGAGCTAGCGGTGATGACTCTATGCCATGCTAAGTAATTTGGTTCTTACATTGAAAGCACTGGAGAACCACCAAGGGTTTCTGAAACGCTATCTAAAAAATTCTAATGTAGTAGGGAAGTGAATGCAAATGAAGTGAGTTATAGTAAAGGAAATTTGGGAACATAGAGTCCAATAATGAGATACATCATTAGTTTATTCTACAAAATATTTATTGAGCACCTCCAATGTGTCAGATGCTGGGGATAACAAATGAACTTAACAGAGTTACTTCCCTTGAGAAACTCACAGCTCAGTAGAGAAAGCTAGACATGTAAATATGGGTATAACAATATAACTTGGTAAATTACTTACTGGAGTTTCGAAAATAATGCTAAATATAGAGCCACTGATTGCTATGAAGTGCCTGAGAAATGTGATAGAGAAGATAATATTTGAATGTTCCAGGTCAAACAGAAGTTTTCAAATGTAAAAGCTTGGGGGTGGGGAATGTGGAATGGCAAATTACAGTTCAGCCTGAATGGACAAAAGAAGAAATTAAGTCCAGGGATTCTGTCTTGAGAAATAAGAGTATGACACCCATAACCAAGATGGGAAAGAATAATTTGGAACGAGGGAAGAAAGGTGCTGTGTTTAGTTTGGAGCATATTAAAGTCAAAATGACAGGAGATGGTCAAGCAGCACTCTCTAATAGGTAGCTGGAAATGTGAGTCTGGAGTTCAGGAGAAATGAGAGAAGCTGAAGATATTTACTTGGGGATCAGCATCATGTAGTGGTAGAGGCACAGAAAAGTAGGAGATCAAGTAAAGAAAATGTGTAGGGTAGAAACAGAAGAGAATGTTAAGAGGATGTAGAAGCTGTAGGTGAGGGATACTTGGAAGGGAGGAAAGGCCCGAGAAGGCATGCCACCAAGGCCAAAGAGGAGAGCTTTTGAGAAGTGGGTTAAACAGTTGCTTTGCAGTTGGTCACAGACCCCTCTAGAAAAATCACTTCAGTGAAATTGGAAGCACAAGATATTGGATTTTAATGGCAAATTTAACTAAGAGAGAATCTTTTTTAACAGAGTGGAAACAACATATATAGTAATGTTTCAAGAAGTTTGTTGGTGAAGGAAGGATAAATAAGGGCAATTACTTAAGGAGCCAGGTTTTAAAGAAGGAACTTAGTTGATATTTGACTATAGTTTTAGTAACAGCAGAAATGTGTAGAAAGGGAAGACTGGACATTCAGCAGAGAGGGTCATAACAATGGAATGAGGCCCAGAGTTCATGACTGGACATTATCTACCATAGGAGTGTCAATCTTGGTCTCTTTCCTGAGGTAGGTGTTAGGATGTAAACTTGAGTCATTTGTACTGAAGTCTAGTTTTGAAGAATGGGAAACCATAGAAGGTAGCAGCTCATAGCTAACAGCTCCATTTTCTCTATAGCAGATGAGAGAATGTTATGAGAATGAAAAGGTTGGACTGAAAGTCTAGGACGAAGGACAATGCTGATAACTGAAAACATTCAATGGACACTCTGGTCAGAAGTAGACTACTGAATGGTAGAAGTCAACCAACCAACAAACCAACTAACCAACCAAAGAACCAAACGGCCATCATGAGATGTTTATTTAAGTAAGGAGTGAGAGTACAATCTCCAAAGTTAACCAACCAGGCTTCACTCTCTGACCTGATTCTAACTTATCTGCAGGACTATGGAAAAGTAACTTAGCCTTTCTAAGTTTTTCCATAAACGAAATGAGCATAATAATATGAGATCATGTATGTACTTCTCTTGGAATAGAAACAATCTTTTAGAATTATCTTCTAATTATTTTAGGACTTATGGAATAGATGGAGACCTTCAAAATTAGTCAGAAGACAATAGTAAGAAAAAATAATTATGGCCATTGAACACATAAGAAGACTGAAGGATTATCTTAGTGGAAATCTTCAAACACACACATATTCAATGAATTTTTCTTTAGAAAGGATATAAAAATGATGAGCAACAATTTTTCATTGCTAGTTAAAAAGAATAAGAAAATAATAAAACAATTGCTTCAGGAAATATTAATATTAGATAAAAAAAAGAACTTCCTAAGAGTAAAGATATATCCCACAAAACATAAAATACATATTAGTCTATATATTGGGAACTGAGACATGGCAAAGAAGCAAATGGGCCACAATTTTTACATGTGTCCTTGAAGAGTTAACTGAATCATGAAGAGAGAAACAAAGAATTACATGGGAAAGAAGACTCACTGAAGCTGAATCCTTGGGTTCTGATCTTCTTTTCTGGGTCTTCTCATACATTTTTATGATGTATATTGTTAATATCTTTAATAGACAAAAGTTGTCAGTATGCCTCATAATACATCCTTTGCATTATCTGTTGAGATACCACTATTCCCAAAAAAATGTGTTAAGGGGATATATGCCAATCACCCAACTAAATTGTTAATTCTTGAAGACTAAGAATGCCTTCTCTATGTCACATTTGCCATTGTAAATAGTTGCTCAAAATAATCTACCAATCAGGGGCGCCTGGGTGGCTCAGTTGGTTAAGCGACTGCCTTCGGCTCAGGTCATGATCCTGGAGTCCCAGGATCGAGTCCCGCATCGGGCTCCCCCTGCTCGGTGGGGAGTCTGCTTCTCCCTCTGACCCTCCCCCCTCTCATGTGCTCTCTCTCTCTCATTCTCTCTGTCTCAAATAAATAAATAAAATCTTAAAAAAAAAAATCTACCAATCAATATTTGTTGAATGCATATGTGGATGAATTAATTAATGAATTATTTTGGCACTATAAAATATTATTAAGCTGGATGATTTTTATGTGTACTTTCCATGATGTGTGTGTAAATGCACAGTGCAAAATGAGGATTTCAATAAATCTAGGGTTTTATCATGTAATGATTCACTAGAGGTTGTTTCCACTGCCATCTACCTAGGGTAGTGAAATATCAAAGTCCTTTTGTTGTCCTCAAGAGTACAGTTGAGAGATGAGCTGTTCAAGGTCTTTTTGTGCAAGAAAAGGAAATTATAAATTTTGTCATTGTGTTCCTGATTTGCCAAACAGAATGTAAGAAACTATGTCATTACTAAAGCTACATAAGAAACTAAATCACCCTGATGTATATTAAACTTGTTTCTTTTAACCCTTTTCTGTTTTTGAATGCAAGCTCTATTTTGTCAACAAAACAATTTAAAACAATCTTTCTAAAGAGGGATGAAAAATTTATTGGAAGAGTCTATACCTAAAAAATTCTAATATCATGAAACATATTGTCAGCTTAAAATTGGAACTTGCTTAAGCTACCTCTGTTAGGGGAAGGATCAATAATGCTGCTCTCTGCGTTCAAAGTCTGGGTGAAAAACAGCAACAGAAAATCACTTCAAAATTTCCATAATATCCCTTCTTAATGACAGGTTTCTCTCATTAATGGTTTTCATCAAATGAAGAAGTAAACATAATAACTGCATCTCATATGAATAGCTAACCAGCATCAGAAATCAGAGTCATTATCTAAATGTATTTTGCATCAACTTGCCAGAAGATCTGCAATGAGTCTAAGGATCATGAATTCTAACTCTGTTAAGATCCAAGGTAATAAACAAAGGCTCTGAAGGTGGTCGTGGGACTGCTGCAGGGTGTATTTATGTCTTGAGAAGAAATGGGACTAGCGGTTTTTGAGGTACTGATGAAAAAAACAACTGAAAAGCAAATGTATTAAAATCCTTGAACCTTGTTGAAATGTCAGTTTTAAGCCAGTGGTGTTCTGATGGTTTGGTAGTTGTTGGATCTATAAAAGGGAAAAGCTTGAATACAATTTTTTGACTTCAGTATTCAGATACTTCACTATTACTGAATATGCATTGTCAGTCTCCCGAGGATAAGAGACATTTTCTGCATGAAAAACTCTTATTCGTCTTCAAAATAAATTGGTAATCTAGAGGACACTCAAAGTTTTGTTGTTCCCTTTGGAAGAAAGCTACCAATATGGTGACATGCTTTCTAATTTTGATCTCATTTAGTTCAGTTGTATTTCTTATTATAATTAACAATGCTCTACATTTCCTGAACACATTATATTACAAAACTATCACATACATTATTATAGTGGATCCTAACAATAGTTCCTGCTGTTTTATACTCCATTTAACATATGAGGAAAAAAGGTTTAGAAGTGAAGTACATTGTGTAAGATAGAGAGCTGGTTAGGTATGAAGATCAGCATCTCATCAGAAACATATGTGGGGACCTAAAGAATCTATAGGATTTTTTCCTTCCTTGGTGAAATTTCTTTGTGTGTCTTGAAGACCAAGTAGCACCAGACTTAAGTAAAAAGAAGAGAGGCTGAGCTTGCCTTTCAAACCTCCCTATTAGTTTCTTTGCTTTGACAAACCCTTAATTCAACAAAAACGTGGGTATTGAGAGTCCACCAATGTGCCAGATCCTGGGTTAGATCACTTGCCATTCTTTCTTGCACAAGTCTCAACCAACTCAACAGCTCCATTCAGCAGTTGGCCGAGACTCTCATACACCCAGACTGTTCCCCGGGGCAGCCACGTGCTAGGCAACTTGAAGTAAGAAGAGTAAGAACTATCAAAACAGGCTTACAATCACTTCTTATACTTACCATTTATTAGCTCTCAAGTCATGAGCATTTACTATTAGAGAATATAGCAAATCACCCATGAGATAATAGAAAACACAAATTGGTCTCTGCCCCTGGTTCCTGCCACAGAGTTCCTGAAGCCCTCATGATTTTCTCATTGATAAGAGCACTAGGGACATCTTCTTTTCTAATATTTGGTCTTTGACCCTAATTCCTAACACAAGGCTCCCAAAACCCTTATCCTGGCTGATAAGACTATCTTTTGTTCTAATGAGGAAACTCTGGGTTTCTGGATGGTTCCTGATGGAGGCTGGTCACTGGAAAGACCAGGCCATAATTAGAAGCTTGGGAATTTCAGGCCCACCCCAACCACATTCTCTTCAGAAGTGAGAAGAGCTGGAAATAGAGCAAGTAATTGTATGTCTATGTGATGAAGATTTCATAAAAATCCCAAAAGTATGAGGTTTAGAAAGCTTCCATGTTGGTAAACAGATCTATGTTCCAGGAGGGTGACACACCCAATTTCACAAGGAAGAAGCTCTGGAGCTGGTGCAAGAGTACTCTATGTATCCTTTCATCTGGGTGTTCATCTGCACCCTTTATTATATGCTTTAATAAACTGGTAAATGTGTTTCCCTGGGTTCTGTAAGCCACTTTCACAAATTAATCAAACCCAAGGATGGTGTCATGTGAACTTCAGACTCATAGATGATTTTGTCAGAAGCCCAGGTGACAACCTGGACTTGCCATTGGCATCTGCAGTGGGGGGGTAGCAGTCTTGTGGGACTGAGTCCTTAACCTGTAGGATCTGAGGCTACCTCCACATAGTGGGAGAATTGAAACAAACTGAGTTAAAACATAGGATACCCCGCTGATGTTGCAAAGTTGCTTGTTGTGTGGAAAAAATCCCACACACTTGGTGATCAGAAGTATAAGAAGTAGACATATCCTGTGTGAAAGTTAAGGAGACACACAGGAGGAAGAGGGTGGTTTCTAAATACATCACCAAACCACAGCCCACCCTTTCTTGCTCAGTGAAATGCAAGCAGGCAACTAATCCCCAACCAAAGATAAACAGGCGATAAGGATCAAAGGATGTCCTCCCTGAATGTTGAAGTCTCCAAAGCCTTGGCCCCTTTTTAGCATAAGTTTATTCTTCTTGGCAGGGATGGGGCCTCTGATGGTTCCCTACTGAAAATCCATACTGGGCTCCTACTCTACCAGGCTTTGGGCTAAAGAAGAATAAGATATGGTCCCCAACTTTGAAGAGTTTATTGCAGCAATTTATCATTTAGTCCACCTTGTAGCATGATGACCAACCATTCCCCAGACCTACCATCTGGTCTCCTCTCCTGAAACACCGTCCCCATGTGCTCTCTGACTAGTGAGGGTCATTCTTTGCTGATTACCTGAGAATTCATCTTTTCCAAGAATATTCTATCATAGACGCTTATGGGGCATAAACCCCATCCTTATACCTGCTACCCCAGAGCATGTTGCAATTTCATTACCCTCACTCATGTTGGCTTTGCATGCCTTGTTACATGTAGGTGCTGTCAGCTCAGCTCTGTTACAGGCTCATTACATTCTCATAGCACCTTGTATAGTGCTGCCCACCCTTCACCCCTCACCAGCAAGCATGCAACTGCGTTGAATTAAGTTGAATTGGGCTACATGAAAATGTGCAATATTTAGCTAGATTTCAGGCATTTCTAATAGGAAAAACTGTTAAACATTGAGAGACTGATATTCAAGTCAGGTCACACAATCTAGTCCCCTTGAGAAGAATCCATCTGGAGATGATTAAGGTGTGGTATTGTAACTGAAACCCAACTTTGGCTGCCTGTCACTCGAAAGGTGACAGGTGTTCTCTCAAGAGAACAGTTTTGATTGGAAAGGAATATGAACTTTATTCAGGAGGCCGGCCTCCTGGGGAGAAGGCAGACTCTTATCCAAAAGCCAACTCCAAGGTTTCTGGCCTAGAGATTTTTAAAGGGGTTTAATCTGTTAAGGGAGTGAAGTGGTCTATGACATTTCTTGATTACATACAGACTCCATGATGCCAGCTACAGAGTTATCCCGGTGCTCAGAGGTTGTGCAAGAAGTTCTAGTTCCTTGGTGCCCCAGGGCTGGTGCAAGAGTACTTTATTCTTTCTGCAAAGGAGGGCACAAAGGGAGATCAGTAAAGTCATTTGTGTGACTTAAAAAAGAAAAAGATTTTGCTAAAAGATGGCTAGGCTAATCAGAAAGCTAAGGGGGATTGAAACAGACTTGCTGGCCTCTGTGGTCTTAGAACGTTCTGGTCCTTTATTTCCCAAGGCCAGTGATCTGCAAATCTCAAAGAAAGTAAATTAGTTCCATTACAGATGAAGGGCCTCAAGTCAGCAAGCCAGGAGTGTGCTGACTTGAAGCAAGTTAACCCATAAGACATCTGAAGTGCTGTTATAGTGATCAACATTAACCTTGGAAGAAATGTTGATGGCCTTGCAATACTCTTTCTCTGAGGTAGTGTTTATT
The DNA here is from genome assembly GCF_011800145.1 of Mirounga leonina. Lineage (NCBI taxonomy): Eukaryota > Metazoa > Chordata > Mammalia > Carnivora > Phocidae > Mirounga > Mirounga leonina. The sequence continues at coordinate 77,986,540 of NW_023270305.1, read as the reverse complement.
GTTCACCAATCAATCCCTTATTTGTTACTCTCTTAACAGTAGCAAGACCATACATATTTTTTTAGAAGCTAGAATCCTCAGTCCTTAGCAATAGAGTTGCTTTTTTTTTTTTTAAGATTTATTTATTTATTTGAGAGAGAGAGGAGAGAGCAGAAGGGCGGGCAGAGGGAGGGGAGTCTTAAGCAGACTCCTAGATGAATACAGAGTCTGACGTGGGGCTCAATCTCATGACCCTGAGATCATGACCTGAGCCTAAACCAAGAGTCCCACGCTTAAATGACTGTGCCACTCAGGTGCCCCAAGAGTTGCCTTTTTTTTTTTTTAAGACTTTATTTATTTATTTGTCAGAGAGAGAGACAGCGAGCACAAGCAGGGGGAGCGGCAGGCAGAGGGAGAAGCAGGATCCCTGCTGAGCAAGGAGTCCCATGCAGGACTCGATCCCAGGACTCTGAGATCACGACCTGAGCCAAAACCAAGAGTCCAATGCTTAACCAATGGAGGCACCCAGGCATCCCTCCAAGAGTTGCTGTTTAAAGGAAAAATTTATATTGAATTTATGAAATATATTGGATAAAGCTATTGTTTTAACAAGATACACAGCAGGATAACTGCTTGACTGTGTTTATGAAAAGAGCAATTTTTCTAACAGTTTCTTCTACACTGACTCACCATTCAAAAGATATCACATCCAAGATCTAGAACCGTATTCTCCATTTTAAGGTGTTCATCCACACTAACAGCCTTCTGAAAGCTACTCTGCTGTGAATATAACTTGACAAAAAACACTCATGTACCAGAAAATAAAACCATAAGCTACTTTTTAAATTGTTATTTTAACCATAAGCTACTTTTTTCATTTTTGTATTAATTTTAAATTCTTTTAATTTTAATTTAATTAGGATGCTGTCACAGCGAATGACCTCAAGTGTAGTTGAATGAGAAGCTAATTCCATGTCTCTACTACTAAGTATTATAAGTCAAAGAGGAAAAACTTACCACCATGTTTTTGTGGGTTATTGTATCAGTTAATTTAATATTCCTGAAATGCTTAAATCAGCCTGTCTGCTCTACTTTGCATTTTCCCACTGACACTGGTAACTCACCTTGAACTTGAGTTCACCATACAAAGGCTATCAAGAAGGCTCATGGAACATTAGTGATGGATGGATGAAAGAACTGTACGAATCTGTCCTGCTTCCAGCTTATGATTCTTCTCTACTCATTTTTCAGTTACATACTTTTGCTATTATCACACACAACTAGAGAAAGGTCAGGTCAGAAACAAACAGGAATTGAAGGCAGAGGTACTCAAGGACTGAACATATTTTGAATGAACAGGACAAATCTGTCTTTTCTCTGCTGACACATTCTTAGGGTAATTTGTGTGAAAATGTATCTGTTACGTTTGAGTTTCAGATGAGAGATAATTAAAGGACAAAAAAGGAAACAATTTTAAATCTGGGTTACTGGGAAAGCAAAGGAGGTTCAAATGAAAATTATTCTCTGATGGGAAATTAGATTAGGATTTAGTCTGGAAGAAGTTAGCATTTAACATTGAATATTAAGGTGTTCAGATAAAATACAGGTTATCAGATAAAACACAGACTGCCCAATCAAATTTGTATTTTAGATAATTGTTTAGGATCAATATGTCCCAAATATTGCATGTGACACACTTCCACTTAACTTTTATTTGTTGTTTATTTGAAAATCAAATTTAACTGGTTATCTTGGTATTTTTATTTGCTAACTCTGATAACCTTAATTAAGATATTGAAATTTAGGCAGAAAAAGGAAATAGGCTAAAGCTGAATTCTAGGACTTATTTTGTGTGTGTGTGTGGTCACTCAATAAATATTTGGTGAATGAATTAATATATTTAAAACATGTAGGAGAAACCCTATTGGAGAGGAAAGATAATAGTATTTAAAGTTCTCAGGACTCAAGCTGGAGAAGAAATTATTTTTTAACAAGAACACTTCTCAGTCTCTTGAAAAAGTTACTAAAATAGCCTTTACTCCATTTCTAAAGTTGGGACCATGCTTCTCTCCATGGGGAATGATTCAAGAGTCACCTTGTCAAAAAGCAGTGGATAATACTCAGAAAATATATAGCAGAAATATGGCTGAAAACTGTGAAAGGTGAAATTCAAATGCCTCATGCCGAGTGGGGAAAATGAAGAAGGGGATTCTGCCCAAATAATTCAAACTCAATGAAGCAGATGAGGCACGGTTATCACAGTTATCAATTTCCAAAAGCAGCTTAAGTTTGAGACACTCTGAGCCCCCACTGTCCCATTGAGACTTGTGGAGCTGAGCTGGTCAAAACAGGCCCAGAGGTAACCAGAGATGAGGGAGGCTGCCTAGATGAGGCTACGAAATGACACTGAAAAAGCAAAGCACACATTCCAAGCTCATAGAGAGGCTGGGATGCCAGAGGAAAAACAACAAGGTAAGGAGGACTTACAAGCTCAGTCCACACAGCTCGGTAGCATCTATTTTTTTTTTTTTTTAAGTGCTGAATTGAAGAGCCATGTTATTTTGCTTTATTCGAGAGTTGAACACCAGCTAGTGTTTGATTGCCATTAAATGATAATAGGGTCTGGATGCACTGCCATCAGAATCTGCAGCCTGCCGTTATAGTTGACTCTCTAACTCAAGGGAATGTTCAGATCCAGAAGCTTATTTTCTTTTTCTTTATGCTTCTTCCCCTCTGCTAGATCCTAAGAGGCATTACTGGCTTTTACAGAAGTGACTGGTCTTCTTGCCATCCATGCGGAGAGACTACCAAGAAGAATTATTTATCTCTGTTTCTATTTCGACTCTTAAGGTGAGAGGATTTTATCATTATGAGTTCCAGCAAGGCGACTTTACTGAACAAAATGCCACAAGATAATGAATTCACATTCTTAGCAGAATCTTCTATCATTAAGCATTTAAAATAGCAGGGACCAAAATCAAATATTGTTTACTTACTGCTTTGGTGGAGAGACTGACAGGATTAAACATCCCACAGGGTTTTTTGTTTGTTTGTTTTAAAGATTTCATTTATTTGAGAGAGATGGGGGAAGAGAGCACAAATGGGGGGGGAGGCAGGGGGAGAGGGAGAAGCAGACTCCTGGCTGAGCAGGGAGCCCGACTGGGGCTCAATCCCAGCACCCATGAGATCGGGCAGACACTTAACCAACTGAGCCACCCAGGCGCTCCTAAACATTCCCTAATTTTAAAGTCTGTGTGAGTTTGAAGGGTTCTGTAGAAAGTGAGGTATTTCGTTCACTCCTTGTGCATTGTCGCTACCCTCGGAACAAACTCTAGTGGCAATAAGTCACAGCGAAAGTCTCTAGTTCTCTATCTCTGAAAGACACTGTACTGAGAAAAAGAATCACTTAACAGTAGTTACAGAGCAAGAGATGAAGTGGACTTTACATAATGATTGTAATGGTGACGATGATAACTAACATTTATTGAGTGCTGTTTGTTTTGGAGTCTATCAGTTAAGACTTCCAACAACTCCTTAGTGGAGGTATATGTTATTATTCCCATTTACCTCAGAGAAAACCGAGGTATGGGGCAATGAAATGCTTTATGGCTGTGCAGCAGGCTGAGTCAAGATGCACACCTTGGCACTCAACATTAGTGGGTGGCTGTCTCCACTTCTCCTCAGTTCCAGAAGATGAAAGGGATGCTAAAGGACGACTTCAAAATGCTTATTATTTTGTGTATACTGATGCTTAATTAGTAAATATTTTCAAAGATTTTTAAAGTCAATAACCAGTTCATGAAAAAAAAAAAAAGAAATCCTATTGCAAAATTACAACCCATTACATGTGCAAGAATAGACAGGTCTAAAAGCTTATTTCGTGGATACTGAGGCTGCTTTCAATTTAAAAATAAAAACAAAACCAAAAATCTGTCAGAATCAGCAGAGAAGTGTAGCCCGGCTGCAGCCGAATGTGGCGCGGAGGTAATGTAGCAGAGTTAAAACAGTCTGACAAATATAGAGTTAGCATGGAAGTACAGCGAGCCCCGCGTATTATGAATTTATAATGAGTCAAACAGGATCCTATTGCAGAAGGCGATTTAACGAGTATTCTCAGTACACAGCAGGGCGGCGTGCCTTTGTGATGCTGATCTGTTTATCTTCTCCTCTGCAGCGTGCAGAGGCGCACCGGGCACCGCCCGCAAAGCAAAGGTCTCCTCAGGTGTGTGAGGCTGATGAGCAGAAATGCCCCTCTCCCCAGCAGGGTGACTTCAAAAACACCGCGCTTACACTTGAACCTTCCCACTTCCCAAATGAGCATGAACTCCGATGCAGAATTCTATTGTTTATTAAAGATTGAAGGCAAATCCTTCATCTGCAAATAGCTGTAGTTCTAATGACTTTACATGACCCTTGTAAAGAGAATTCCCTGACAACAGCATCTCTAGGGCTTCAGCAAGTTTTCTCTTTTCTGTCACAGTTCCGGAAACAAAAACCGTGTTGAACTAGCTGGAGGCCCTTTGTTTCATTGCCTGTCACCACTTCACAGCAAGGGGATTGATTAACTGAGAATTCCCTAAATTTAGATACGACCTAGATCATTGCAGACTGTAACCTACATAACTCTTCAAATGGGTTGAGATATGTGAAATATTTGACTGTTTTTGACCTACAGAAATAGTAATTTCTTATGGTTTGACTTAATACTTGTAAGATTCGAGTTTCCTCTTTTTTTTTTTTTTCACTCGTTAACTTTGAGACAGGCACGCTGTTGTTACAGAAGTCAGTGAGAAAGTCTCTGTCATCTTCAACATCAATCTCTAAAATCCCTTAACGTCCTCCCACAAAATCTTCAAGGGCAAACTGCCACATGCACACTTCCTATGTTCCTGTTCTAGGGAATATATTTATTTTTAGTCATTCAAGACAATTTTAGCATTTGAGCTTATAGTGCCTGAGGCAGAAACTATCGATTTTGTATACTGTGCGTGGGCGAAGAGGCCAAGGTGAGCCTGTGCATTACTCGGGGGACCTCACTTAAATTTAAAATAGAAAAACACACTCTTTCCATCAAGCACATATGCTGCGTTAGGAGCAGCACCTTGCTTGTCCCAGCTTAGCATCTGCTCAGGGAGGAAAAGCACCAGCAGGTCCTATTCCGGGAGAGCTTGCTTGTGGGCTTGTGCTGTTTTTCTCTTTCAGCAATGTGGGACATGGTAGGGTTTTAAATTCAGGGGCTGCAATTGGGGGTCAGCTTCCCAAGATCACATCATCCAGTCCAGTCAAGGGAGGGAAAGCAGGGAGAGCCTGTCCCAGAAAGCGGCAATTCACTGTTCCTTTCCTTTACATCCCTCCTGTTGCATTTCCAGTGACATTCTGCCCCTGCTTTTTCTCCCCCCTCAACGCCTCTCAACCAGATTTTTGCCGTACTTATTGTTGGAGAGAAGCGAGTCTGTGCCTTCATAGGACTAGCCACAGCAGCCTGCATCAGCAGCACCAACAGGACGGACGTTCAGACAGAAGAGGAATCCAGCTAGCCATGGTAAACAGAGGTGAATATCCTAAAAGATCACAGTCACTTAGACTAATGTTTTAGGGGTACATGAGTAGAAGAGATTGTAAAACATATTAACAAGGGCTTGACCTTGAATGTGCTCTGCAATGGAAAACCCAGGTTAATTTTTATCAAATTAAGATGCAACACTACAAGATCTCTTCCTGTTAACTCTCTTTGGAGGACTCTGTAATTTATTGACAGTGATTTCATTCTAGAAATGAAATTAATGTGGGACTAAAAACATTCCAAAATGCATTTTTAAATATATATATTTTTAATTTAATATATATATATATATATATATATATATATATATATACACATCTCTCTCTATATATTTTAGGACACATTTGTCTGAGAAACATTTGTTAAAATCTTAGAAGATATTATATCCTTGGAATTATTTACTAGTTATGCCAATGGCTTTGAAAAAGCTTGGACTTTGTATCTTTTTCTTAATTTTATCTTGATGGGTTGTATGTTTCTAGGAATGTATCTGCTTTTTCTAAGTTGTCCAATCTGTTGTTGTGTAGTTGTTCATAATATTTCTTTATGATCTTTTTTTATGTCTAGACTATGGACTCTGAAAAACAAACTGAGGGTTCTAGAGGGGAGGGGGTGGGGGGATGGGTTGGCCTGGCGATGGGTATTAAAGAGGGCACGTACTGAATGGAGCACTTGGTGTTATACACAATGAATCATGGAGCACTACATCAAAAACTAATGATGTAATGTATGGTGATTAACATAACATAATAATAAAAAAATATCTAAAATGAGTCTCTTATAGACAGCATATCATTGGATCTTGTTTCTTACTTATCAGCTTCTCTGTATCTTTTGATTGGTGTGTTTATTTCATTTACATTTAAAGTAATAGTTAGGGTGCTTGGTGCCTCATTCATTAAGCATCTGCCTTCAGCTCAGGTCATGATCCCAGGATCCTGGGATTGAGCCTCTCATCTGGCTCCCTGCTCAGCGGGAAGCCTGCTTCTCCCTCTCCCACACCCCCTGCTTATGTTCCTGCTCTCACTATCTTTCTCTCTCTGTCAAATAAGTAAATAAAATCTTTAAAAAAACTAATTAATAGTTAATAGATGAGGACTTACTCTTGCCATTTTTGTTGTTTTCTATTTTGTAGTTCTTTATTTTTGTGCTTTTCCTCTCTTGATCTCTTCCTCTGTAAGTCGATTTTTCTGTAGTGATATATTCTGATTATTTTCTCTTCATCTTTTTTTATATCTACTCTGGGAAAAGAATGCCTTGTGAGTAAGAATACTGAGCAATGCTGGCAGTTACGGGAGACTGTAGTGGAAGGGACTTCTTAGCAGTGTGGCATGGGCTGCATGTCATACGTAAACCACAGCACCATCAGGGAGAGCACACAAGCGTTGGACAGTGCTCTGGGCTTCCTCCATGTAAGAGAGGAGCCCATTCCCTGTAACTTGGGGCCTAAAAGGCCAACTTGGTATGTTCTTCTTTCTTAACTTAGAGCCTCCCCTTGCCCACTAAGATCTAAGATGTTTTTTATTTCTACTGGAAATTTTAAATGTTTTCTTCATCTTCCAGAAGGCTTCATGGTGGCCTTTCAGGCCCAAGTAGCACATTCGATTGTGTGTGCTGAAAATGAGTGACTGGAACAATAATTTTAAAAATGTATATGTATACATATACATATAAATAGAAACAAATAACTATATATGTTATTTAATTTTATTTTTGAATTTTTAGAGCCTTTGCTATTGATCTGGGCATTAGATTCCACGAAACAGCTCCTCCAACTCTTGACACCAAACCAGTCTTCAGTGGATAGTTGTGGGGAAGAAATCACTAGTCCCTTCAAACACAATTAAGTGAGACAGTTGAAAAGTCTTTTTGATACTGTTCACCAGCTTTCACTTAACTTTTACTCACCACTATGTGGCCTGTGAACCTGCAGGAGATCTTTTAAACCAAAACACTTAGTTAACCCTCCCAGGTCTCACCTGAAAGAGACCAAGTGTAGCCTGGAAAGACCAAGTGTAGCCTGTTCGTCTTCAGCACAGAGTCTGTATGTTCCAGGCAGGGGGCATGTGTGCCAGAACACAGAGAATTAGGGACACAGGATGTGTTCAGTATACAAGAGAGTGGCACAGAGGATGCCAGCCTGGGGAGATCCAGCAGGGGATGGCCTGGTGCAGGCAGCGATGAACAGAATGTCCTTGATATGAGGCCAGCAGTTCTCCTTTCACAGGCCCTAGCTATGAGAAACCACACTGCCTTGAGAACTTATAGGTCTGCTTGCATTCTGCAAGGACAGACAACAGGGGGCGACAGGAAAAGTGATGTAACACCAGTGGGCAAGGCAATGAGGGGGAGAGTGGCAGACACCTGAGAGGGACAAGCTGGGACCACAACTTGAAGTTGGTGACATCTTCTTCCCCCTTGTTCTCTCCCCAGAGAAAGAAGCATCACTCTTATTCCTGAGGCTCTGGGTTGTGGGTCCTCTCCACATAGCTCCTCTTCTTGGAATCAGGTTTGGCTAAGCTGCTACCTGCAGGGAACTCACTGTTGGGAAAAGGCATGAGACTATGCCAGAAGAAACCCATAGTGTTCTCACCTGGAGTTGACCAGGAAGCTTAGTGAGAGTTTCTGATTTCAAAACACTTTGTTAACCCCATCCACCAGAATATGGCCTATAGGATATTCTACCAGGTCCAAGGACTGTCTGTAGTCACATGCAGCACTAGATGGTGATGATGATGATGATGATGATGATGATGATGATTTTGCTAAGTAATCAAAGTATCTGCAAAGTTCTATAAAGGGAGCATTTTATATGAGCTGTACCAGAATGTAGAAGCTGCCTCCATCTCTCTGGACCCTTAGGGTTCTGTGAAAGGATGAAGGTACCACTTGGGATCCCCCACCATGTGCCACCTCTCCTATCTCACATTCTGTCCTCCTTTACTCATGGGTACTACCTGGGACCAAGACTCAGCCCAGCTGCCTGCACACACTCCTGCTTTATGACTGTCAAGCAAGCAAAGGAGAGCTACAGGGTATCACAGGGAGGCTGGCTGTTGGGTAAGTTCCAGGACTACTGAGAGCCATAACTATTCCAGAAGAATCATTTTTTATTGCTGAGAGGAAATGGAATAAGCTCTATTGGCACCACCACTGGTGTACTGGCACCAGAAAGTATCTAATGTCATCGTAGAATTGAGGGTAATAAGCTCAGGTCTGTACACAGAGCAATTATGCAAGTGTGAAAACTTAGTACATGGTTGGTTTAGACACACCCCACCTACTACTGGGGTCTACTGTGAGCCGGTGCTGCCCATCAGTGATTGCCCATTTCCTCCTTAATCCTTAGTGTTTCCAGAGCAGAGATCCACAGTCCCACCATTGCTTGAAAAACCCATATCCCTCAACTTAATCTGGGATGCTGTGGCCAGTGTTGTCTGTATTAATTTAGTTCCTACTAGGAAAGATAACCCTGCCTCACGAAACTATATTCTTTTGTAGGTAATTTTCATTCTAGAATGTAAAGTAGCTGCTCCAGGGTCACAAAAATCCCCTGGCCCCAAGCTCCTTCCAAACAGATATGCTGGGATGCTAAATCCATACCAGAGACTTCACCTGAATTCATGAGCATTACACTTGCCAGTGCTTCACGAACACCTCAGCCACTCTGGCCGGGAGTGTGGTGAATTTAATGAAGATAAAGAGAGAGCCTGGAACATGTCAAAAGAAATAAATCAAAGCACTGGATGCTAAGATGAGACTTAATAACACATTTTGAAGTTTCTTCTAACAAAATTTGGGTGTTCTGCTTCATCTTGACTGCCTTGTTACCGGGAACGCTGGCAAAGGAGAATGTACCAGCAGAGGTGATATTTATGAAACTAATGATATTATGAAATCTCTGTGAAAATGTGCTTGAAAAGATCTACTTGCTCTTCTAGCAACTAGTATAAACATAAAGTAATAATACATGTTGAATAACTGTTTTCTAAACATGTGAAAGAATATCAAAGACAAGAAAACATGGTAAAACTGAAAATAATTGTGTTTTGTCCTGTTTTAGAGTTCCTGTTTGCCTCTCAATTTAAGGTAGCTAATTCCAGGCCATGTAGATTGAACACTATGGTTTAACATTATTAATATTAGCTAAAATCTTTACCATTTCCCATGCAAGGCTGATAGTCAAGCCTTATTTAAACATTAAACTCTCACCTTGTTTATTACAGAGAAAATAGAGGCTATGAATTCCCTTTATTCATCATATCCCTATGTTCTCACTTACAAACAGATCTATGTGACCCTTCCTTACCATTCCCTGTCCTATCTCAGAGAATTTCCTCCACTTGTCTAAGATGAGTTGCAGTGCCTCACCATGCTCTGGAAATCACTGCTTTCTTGTATCTCCTTTCAGTCCTTGCTTGGTCCATCAATTATCCATTCTGCTTCATGTGTCTTAACTCTCTGGATTCTTGTCTTTAGCATATCTCACATCTTAAAAAATACTATCATATCTAAAGTCCTTTTTCTGCCGAGACCCTGGCTTTCTTCTATTAATAGTTAAAATTCTTGAAAGGATTTAGTATGTTTGCTGATTCCAATTCTCCAACATCCACTCATTCCAGAAACAACTGGAATTTGGTGTCTGTTCTCATCATGTAAGAACGGCTTTTACAAATATCTCCAATGACCTCTCTGAGGCCATGAACATGAGCATGTTCAATCTTTTTTATGCACAGCCTCTTTTCATATTTGCAGCTGCTAATATTCCTCTCTTTAATTTTCTTTAGATTTTTGACATCATTCTTTTTTGATTCTTTTCTTCCGAGTCCCCATGATCTTCCTGGAATTTATTATGTATCACCTCCAGAAACACCCCCCCACCAGTGCTTTTCTCTAACTCCCTTACTGTCCATCTGCTGGCTTCACATACCATCCATATACCAGTGACTCCTAAAGCTGGATCTCTAGCTCTGGTCTCTCTCCTGTATCAAATCTATGGTTCCACAACCTTTCAGGCTGAAATTTAATCCATTATCTCACCACGTATATCCCACAAAATAAAAATATTTTGCTTCTTATCTTGATAAATGATACCACCACCTATCTGGTTCTTTTCTTTATACAACTCTTTATATACATCTTGTGAGTCATCAGTTCATGTTCACTCAACATCTCAAATGTCACTCAATCCTTCCTTCTTTTCCATTTACTCTGCCTAGCTGATTCCCCATCCCCTCTTGCCTAGACCCTACCAGTCTCCTATTTGAGCTCCTGTAATTAACAGTCTGTACTACCCTTTGCCATACTACTGCCAAAAGTGTTTAAAACCCCTGTCAGATCATGCCATGTGAGAAGAAGAGGCAAAATTTGGCCCCTGTCTTGGTGGCTTCCATGATTCCTTTCCTGCCTCAAGAGGACAAGAGATGGGTTTGAAGAAATTGTTTTGAGTTGAAAAAAAGAATAATGATAATAATTATTCTTATTATCATTTTTATTATTATTGCCTTTACCCAGTCTCTTTAATTGAGGATTTGGTTTCACCCATTGATGTTGGAATCCTCTCTCCTCAGGAACCACTTTCAAGGTTCCTTTGTCACTCAGCCCACCCATTCCCTTCCCCAGCTATGGACACTCTATCAGCCCCTCACTATACCCATCCTGGACTGTAGTCTAAACCTGCTACCCAGCATAGCAGGTATCAACACATGCTAGGGGAATGAATAGAATTCCTAAAAATTGTCAAGAATAGTAAAAATCACTATACAGTTATTTCCAATACTCTGAAATAAATTAAGAGTATTTTACAAAAGTAATAAAATATAAATCAATTTAGTCTTGGATACAGCCAAATTTCCTGAAGAAGACTAAGCCATCTTATATTTTAAGTATAAGAGGGCTAATAGCAAAAAGTGGATAATATAATTCTAATTTTGTAAAACTGAGAAACAGAATGTGTAGGTATGAGTGGCTGACTAAAATAATATAAACAAATTGTTGAGAATAATTCTCTCTGAGTGATAGGATTCTTTTTATTGTTTTGTTGATTTCTCTAAATGTTCTACAAAGCTGTAGTAATTGCATAATCTGTAAAAAAAACACAATAAATGTGAAAGAAGACTTGATTGCCATACATAAATGTATGTTATTGATAACGATGGTTATTTATGAGTGGTGGAGTTGTGGATGATTTATACTTTCATCTTTATAATTTGGGAGGTTGTTTGATTTTAATTATTTATGAAATGAGCTATTTATAATTCATTAAATTTAATTTAAAATTATATTGTAAAATACAAACATTAAATATTATTTTTATATGAAAAGTTAGAAGTGTTTTTTATCCAGGGTTTCATGGAAAGTTAATTTCTGAGCTAGTGGGACTATATTCTTAGAATTTTCTCTCCAGATCAATTCCCGGGAAAAGCCCAGGAATGATGGAAAGGAAACTGAAAATGGTGAATATGTGGCTGGCTGGAGGATATTAGGAGTCATGAGACCCCAGTAGGTAGATAATTTGTACCTTCTCATGTGCACTTCTGTGCGACGTTCTGCATGCTGACTTCTGGAATCTGAAACTTCTCACCTGGTATTCTATTCATCTGCCATAGGCTTGTCTCTATCTACTATTCAGAAACAAGAAAGGAGTTTGCAGCCTCTGAATGAATGTTCTTCAGACCAGGATCTCTCCCTTACTTCAGCACCACAAGGTTACATGTAAGGGATGAGGCAATATTTCAGTGTCATTCTTTATGGGAAGGAGAGACAGTGCTTTCTGTCTTGTGACCAGTGACCCAAGAAGCAAATCACATCCCCTTTGCCCATGGTGTCCTTTTCTCCTTATTGCCTTCAGGCATGGCAGAACACATTCAGATTTCACACATAAATCTTTTCTTGGTCTAGGACACAAGGAAAGTGATTCCCCATGGTGACTTCTCTGTGGCAGATTGTCAACCTAGCCTAACTTCTCAATATCACTGTGCACATGTATGGAGTATTGACCCGAAATCTGGATAGTTGAGTGTTCAAGGAATGCAAATGAATTTTAATGTTTAGCCTTAAGACATAACTAGAAAGGTGAACTGGGAAGTGCATCAATATATTACATATTGATAGAATAATGCTTCTTATGAAATGTCATCAGAAAATTTGCTCATCCATATAGATCAATTTTCCTATAACTTAAACATAGAGACATTATGAACATGGAAACATTCATTTGAAGCGTTTTTATTGATTTTCCCCCCAAACACATGTTCCTGTAGAATAGTGGACAGGGAAAAAGTTAACCTTTTAATGGTCATAAAAGCTTGATGATGAACATCAATTCATGGACTAAGTTCTAATGCAATGTGCCTCCTTCATAGGTTATTGAAGAGGAGTAACTTTCAATTACTGCCACATTCCCAGGGAAAGTGGGAACTTAGTCACCATCATGTTCATCTAATGTAGCCTATAATGCATGTGGGGATGACAGAGATATATAGTGCTATTTGCTCCTAACATGTAGAGCTGTGATAGTAGATTTTTTTCAGTTAGTTAACATTAGGTATTTTTCCTTCCATAGGGAGTTCCCTCTTCCTCTAGTAAAATGTTTTGCCACTGATATTACCAACACCTTAATTTACCCTCTTTTATAATCACTTTCACTTCTGTGCCCATCAGTTCTGCTCCTTGTTGTGCTTTTTCATGCTCTTCCCTGTCACACTTCTGCACACCCCCTCTGGTTATTCCTTTACATTTCTCATTCTTACCCATGTGATTTCTGCTGCCTGTCTCAGCCTTCCCTGAAGTGAATCTTCATAAAGATCTTCATATCTCCTTCCTGCCAATGAGATCCCTTCTTTCTTAGTGAAATTAACATGTATGCCACATCATGGGCTATCTTTGTCTTGATGCTAATTTTAACAATATTTGGTGTTTGAAGGCTCTCAGTTATTCTCCCAAGGGTATTTCTGTTCTAGTGGTTGGGATTCTCAGAAGTCTGACCTCCAAATGAGGGTGTTCTCCAAAGTGTAACCAATAAAATATTAATGTTTCACTCATCATAAGTGATATACAGAAAAGTAGATTCTTCATTGAATAGGTTTGGGAAACATGAGGTTAGGTGCATGGAAATGGGTGTGTGTTGGAAAGGTGTCTCAAACCCAAGGGTGTCCACTATGAATCATGGGTTTCCAGCATGAATCATGGAGTTTTCCAATGTGCAGTAAAGAAAGGTTGCATTGAACATCTCTGGGGTACCACTCACCATATAGCCACTGATGTCAATGGGTATTATGGCATTTTCCCTGGCAGATGGCAATAAAACATTTTGAGGAAACAGCACTTTTGTTAAGTTATAAAAAGTGTTCGAATCAAGAACTGCAAACAGGGTTTCCCAAAATTCCTTTATCCAAGGAACATCTATGGAGAGGTGTTCTGGGGACAGCAATTTGGGAAAGTGGCTGTAATACATTTCAAAGCATGTAAGCATTTCCTTCTTTATCTGATGACTGCTACCATCTCCTTTAGTGGCTGGGTATGTATTTTATAGAAAAAGAATAGAGTAGGCAGTAGCCACATGTCATTGTAAATAGTCACAGGCATGAGGAAATAAATTTCTCAATTCCTTCCTGTCCATTATCTGCTATCAAATTTTCTATTTATTGCAATCTAAATTTAGATGACCAGCAGCTTATAGGCAACACGGGCAGCCAATGCTACATATACCTCCCCCTCTTAGATGTTCACAATGCACAGGATCTGTAGCAGAAGCTCTGGGGAATGCTGCAAACCATCCCATTTCATTGTTCTTAACTCTGGGCTTTCCAAATGTTTATTTTATTTTATTTTATTTTATTTTATTTTATTTTATTTTATTTTATTTTATTTTATTTTATTTTATTTTATTTTATTATGTTATGTTAATCACCATACATTACATCATTAGTTTTTGATGTAGTGTTCCATGATTCATTGTTTGCGTATAACACCCAGTGCTCCATTCAATACATGCCTGCTTTAATACCCAATATCAGGCTAACCCATCCCCCCCAACCCCCTCCCCTCTAGAACCCTGAGTTTGTTTCTCAGAGTCCATCGTCTCTTATGGTTCATCTCCCCCTCCGATTCCCCCCCCTTCATTTTTCCCTTCCTACTATCTTCTTCTTTTTTTTTTAAACATATAATGTATTATTTGTTTCAGAGGTACAGGTCTGTGATTCAACAGTCTTACACAATTCATAGTGCTCACCATAGCACATACCCTCCCCAATGTCTATCACCCAGCCACCCCATCCCTCCTACCCCCACCACTCCAGCAACACTCAGTTCATTTCCTGAGATGAAGAATTCCTCATATCAGTGAGATCATATGATACATGTCTTTCTCCGTTTGACTTATTTCACTTAGCATAATACCCTCTAGTTTCATCCATGTCATTGCAAATGGGAAGATATCGGGTTTTTTGATGGCTGCATAATATTCCATTGTATATATATATATATCACATCTTTATCCATTCATCTGTTGATGGTGGGAATGCAAGCTGGTGCAGCCACTCTGAAAAAACCGTATGGAGGTTCCTCAAAAAGTTGAAAATAGAGCTATCCTACAACCCAGAAATTGCACTACTGGGTATTTACCCCAAAGATACAAAGGGGTATGTGCACCCCAATGTTTATAGCAGCAATGTCCACAATAGCCAAACTATGGAAAGAGCCAAGATTTCCAAATGTTTTATTACAAAATATTGCTATGTTCACTGTTTAATACTTCATTATAGTCTGTGGCATTAATGTTCATTTTGGAAACACTGGCACAATATATTTTGCCTCCTTTCAAGTTAACTATTATCTGCAACATACACTGCTTTCTACCACACAGTGGCACTTCAGGATACTTTTTATGCATAAGGAGAAAAGATTTGGGAATTCCTGGCTGGCTAATGTGACTCTTGATCTCAGGGTCATGAGTTCCAGCCCCACATTTCTTTAAAAAAAGAAGAAGGAGGAGGAGGAGGAGGATGGAGAGGAGGAGAAGAAGAGGAGGAGGAAGAAGGAGGAGGAGGAGAAGAAAAAGAAGAAGGAGAAGAAGAAGAAGAGGAAGGAGAAGAAGAAGGAGGAGGAGGAGAAGGAGAAGGAAAAGAAAGAGAAGAAGAAGAAGAAGAAGAAGAAGAAGAAGAAGAAGAAGAAGAAG
>NW_023270305.1:77795135-77970811 GCF_011800145.1 Mirounga leonina | reverse complement strand
GAAGAAGAAGAAGAAGAAGAAGAAGAAGAAGAAGAAGAAGAAGAAGAGGAAGAGAAGAGATTTGCTATTTATTGGAACAAAACAAATTTAAAAGGAAACTAATTAATCTCTTTGTAGGGTAACTTGAGACTATTTCTGCTTGATGTAGAAAGTTGTGTTAGCTTTCACATCCAGATATTTTCAAGTCCTGTTGTTTTTGGTGAGGTGCTTGGGAAACATGGAAGTGAATTGCTGCACAAATTTTGCTTATAAATTTAATCTGCATTTATAAGTATTATGAGGAAAACTTATCTCTTCATAAATAATACTGACTTAGAACACCAAGGAGGAAATATCTTAACTAATCAGTTAAGATTTGTGGAACACACAGGTCATCAATATTTCATAATGTGCTTTTCATATTCAAGACTCCAAATGCTTTATAAGTATTAGTGCAGTCATTACAATATCTCCCTTAGATAAGGAAGTGGCGGGGCATGATTTAATAAGGCATTTCATAGCTTGGAAAGTCAAGCCACCTAAAACCTTATTCTTTGACTCTTTAGTTGTTGAGAAAAATTAGTTACGGAGAAGAAGTTTGAACAGAGAGTGAGGTGCAGGTCTAATGGAGATTTGAAAGAAATTTCAAAAGAAGGAGGATGTTCGTGCTCAGGAGAGAGCGATACTTCTCAAGAAAGGCCCTAAGTGAGTTCACCTGGGGAGCTTGCTAAAATGTGGTGCCTTGATCTTATCTTGAGAGCTTGATCACGTGAGTCTGGGTGTAACCTAGCAGTCTGCTGATGAAACAAGCTTTCTGAGTGATTCCCTGTTACCCTGAAGTTTGAAAACCTGCAATAGAGAAAGGGCTCAATGATCATGGGGCCTCTATTAAGTATTGATCTTAGAAACTGAGGACATTACCAGGGCATCATAACAGAGGAACAGCAAAGGGACTTCCTTGCATTTTCTGAGGCATTTTCTAAAGGCAGAGGCAAGTTTTTGGTGAGGCCAGTATTTTCATTCCCTTTGTAAAGGACAAGAAAGTGAGAACTAAGGACAGAAACTTCTGGAGATGATCCTGAGACCAGAAGTTAAAGTGGCTTTAATTTAAACATTGACATAAGAGGAAGATGTGACCAAAAATACACAATATACTATTGGATTTGTGGAGCAAGGTCAGCACCAAGGACATTCTCTGGAAGGTGCAAGGCCCAGGGAAGAATGGGAATCCTTCAGCCTCAGGCTCGTTCTCCACCAGCTTATGCTTTTCCTGGTATAAGTCACCCTGGGTGAATCACTACACAGTTTAGGGATAAGATGTTAAAAATGTGAGTCTTTCTGAAGCACCCAAAATCTGAGTACACATTAAGGATGCCATATACTCCCATCATCTAAAGTGAAGTGGAAGGCCACTATCCAGACTTTAGAAATGAAGGCAGTTTTGGAGGGCTGTTCCTCAGACAAGGGAAAAGGGCTTCACTGGGACACTCTTTCCAGATTTCTTGAAGCTGATGCCAGGGCAGAGTCCATGGTTGGAAAAACCACAGGGAGGTGTTCTGTAGTGAGAATACTCTAATGATGCAGCATGGAGGGGCCAGTGTTGGAAATGTCTTTCCCTCCCAGTGTTCTTTTAGGCCATTCAAGACTACAATTCCATTGTAACCTTCTTTGTAAACACATTTAAATGCAAGGAGACTGTAAAATGGAAAGTACTGAACCTGTAGTAATTAACCCTTAATGAATCAGAAAGTTAGACTTTTCTTGCAGAATCTATTATTTAACTTGATGATTTGGGTCATCATCATGACTTTAACAAGCTGACAATATGGCTTCACTGGCTCTTGATATCTTTTTGGACAAAGTGAGATAGTTGGGCTAAGTTTTTGATTGCCCTAGCTTGTCTACAAACCACTACTGGATAATAACCTGAAAGAGAAGATAAACAAGGATTTTTAAAAACATCCTTCTAGTTGACTTTAGGAACCTCAGATGTTGACAGCCCTAATGCCACTTCCTATACTCAAATTCTATCAACTTTTAAAATCAGATTTATCACCTTCCAAACATATAGCTTATAAAGTGTATGGCACCAACCAGAAGAGCACACAACTTGGTAGGTCTGGTTAATGGTTAGTCTGAGCATACTGTTGACCAGTTAGGACCAGTCTGAGGGTGGGGTTCAGAAGGGAGCAGGCTTGAAAAGAACACTCCACTTTGGCAGCCCCAGACCGTCCTGTTTGGTAATGTTAAAAATTACCAAGAACATAAGACTGTAGCATAGGGGGGGCACCTGGGTGGCTCAGTCGTTAAGCGTCTGCCTTCGGCTCAGGTCATGATCCCAGGGTCCTGGGATCGAGCCCCGCATCGGGCTCCCTGCTCAGCAGGAGGCCTGCTTCCCCCTCTCCCACTCCTCCTGCTTGTGTTCCCTCTCTCACTGTGTCTCTCTCTGTCAAATAAATAAATAAAATCTTTAAAAAAAAAAAAAAAGACTGTAGCATAGGGTTTAGAGGAAAAGAAGAATGTACTCTTTCTCATCTGTGCTTTGCTTGAGGTGACAGCAAGATATTCAGAAAAACATGACTTTTGGTAGGTTTAATCATTTGCACAAAGATTGGACACTGAGGCACAAAATAACATCTTTTGTGAGCCTGAGGAGGTGGCTAGGGAGCCGACATGAATCTTTATCCTGTTCCCACCAGGGAGTCATTCCAAGTTAAGAAGTCTATGCCTTCACAGTAGTAGTAGTAGTCTGTACTATGTGCAAGAGATGACCACCAGCCATGGGATGATCTGGCCTTACTGTCAGTGAGTGGACACTCCTGTGGATAATTCAGCCATGTAAGAGCATTTTTAGCCTTTACCATTGTTACAGGGAAACTGCGATGGCAGAGAGGAGGTCCTTAAGCCAGCCTGCAGAGGCCAGCAGAGTTTTCTGTGCTCTTGTTGTTTCATTCCTGTCCCTGTCTTGACATTTGGTCCTCTCTTAGGTATCAGGTGTTAACCAGGCTAGCAAGGCCTCTGGGGCCAGGCTCACACCATCAGCCCTAGAACAGGAAAAGTTTTGGATTTCTTTCTTTCTTTTATTTTTCTAATCCCCAAACTACCAAATGAGCAATAACTCATTGATGGGAATTAAAATTTGGAAATATTTGGACAACTGAAGATCCCTATCAGAGTGATATGTTATTTAGTGCTCAGGAGAAATTTGAAGTCAGTGAGAATTTCCCCTAGGCTGGGAACATGCTCTCTCTAGTTTCCCTGGACAGGTAGCCTGTGTTTTTCTTATTTCCCCTTTGCAAACAGGTGAGCATTTCAAATGTCTGGGCTTTGTGCAGGAGTCTGGGTTCTTGCTGCCTGCCTTATACAATCAAAGCCACACCTGATCTCCTCATGTGGGCACTGAAGTCAGGCCACAGCTCTGAGGTCTGAACACCAGTGGCCACCATGAGGTCGGCTCCCACGTAACATTACTTATTGGCTTTAGTTCCTTCTTTGTTTCTGGCTCCTGGAGACATCTTTTTCCCTTTCTTTCTTTCTCTCTCTCTCTCTCTTTTACCATTGATGAACATAAAAATACTATTTAGAACTGTAGTTAACAGTGGACTTCAGTTAGTGTATCAATATTGGTTCATTACTTGTTATAAATACCAAGTAAAATGTTAAAAATAAGAGAAATTGGGTGTGGGTATATAAGAATTCTCTGTATTATATTTGCAATTTTCCTATAACTCAAAATGATCTTAATTAAAATAAAAAGTTATTTATTTATTTAAGGAAATAGAAAAAATCATGAAGAAAATCCTCTTTTTTCATTTATCTGACTATTCTCTTTTCTGAAGACCTTGACAATCACTGGTCTATTTTCAATCTCTACAGGGTGGGGATTTTTCTGGAATATCATATATTGGAAACATACAGTAGTTTCTTTAAAGCAGTATGAATTTAAGATTCCTCTATGGATCAATAACACATTCCTTTTTAGTGCTAAATAATATCCTATTATATGGATTCTATCCATTCACTTTTCAAAGGACATCTGGGCTGCTTCCAGTTTTTGGCAATTATGGATAAGGCTGCTATAAACATTGGCGTGATTTCTGTGTGGACATCAGTTTATAAATCAATTGGATAGGTCTGGTGGGAAAAGATAGCAGAAGAGTAAGGGTCCCCAGAATTGAGTTGGATATCTACCAGACCACTCTGAACACCCATGAAATCAGTCTGAGATGTAAGAAGATAGATCTAGATCTCTACAAACAGAATATTGCAGGCAGTTGGTTTTGAGGTATGAAGCAGGGAGCCGTGATTCCATGGGCAGATATTGGAAGATAAACGGAAGGGGGAGGGAGCCTTGGGGATCCTACACCACTGATGAGTGATAGCCTCCCATGCTGGGGACAGGGCACAAACTCGCAGACCAGTAGCAGCAGAGAAGGGACTTTAGGGCAGCCTCCCAGACTGAAACCTGGAGTGGCGGAGCCGAGCATGTGATCTGGGGGTGGCTGGCCTTTTTAGAAGCACAAAGGGGGGAGATGTGCCCGGACCTGGAGGCAAGGACTGGGAGTGCTACTGAGGGGCACAATCCAGGACACTGCAGTTTATAGCAGCACAGACAGAAACAGAGAGTGTAGCCTGAAGAGCTCACTGAAGAACAGACTGTGATCTCTCTGCTCTGAGGCAGAGGGTTGGAAACTATCTTTTCTGCTCTAACTCTCTGAAGAGATGCGGAAAGCCACCAGGGGAAGCCGCCAGAGAACAAAAGCCCCAGAAAACCAGTTTTCACTGAGCCCATCCCCTGCCACAGGGGGCAGGGCAACTCTGCCCAAACAGGGTTGCCTGAGTAATAGTGCAGCAGGCCCCTCCCCCAGAAGACAGGCTAGGAGAACAAGAGGCCAACGATCCTAAGGTCCCTATAAAACAAGTGCATCTTGCTTGGGTTGTGATCAATAATTTGGACTCTGTACATTCCCTCAAACACCCCTCAACAGAATGACTAGGAGGAGTCTTTCCCAAAATAGGAAAGACTCAGAGACTGTGACTTCTGCCACACATTTACAAATGGATACAGATATAACCAAGATGTCAGAAATGGAATTCAGGGTAGCAGTTGTGAAGACAATAGCTAGAATGGAGAAATTAATTAATGACAACATAGAGTCTCTAAGGGCAGAAATGAAAGCTGAATTGGCAGAATTTAAAAATGCTATCAATGAGATCCAATCTAATCTAGATAATATAACAGCTAGGGTGAGGCAGAAGAATGAATTAGTGATCTAAAAGACCAATTGATAGAAATGAAGAATAAAGAGGAGGCCAGGGAGAAACAACTCAAAATTCATGAAAACAGAATCAGAGAAATAAGTAACACCATGAAACATTCTAATATCAGAATTATTTGGATCCCTGAGAGGGTGGAGAGAGAGGACTAGAAATACATTTGAGCAAATCGTAGCTGAGAACTTCCCTAATCTGGGGAATGAAACAAATATTCGTGTCCTAGAGGCCAAGAGGACCCCTCCCAAGATCAAGGAAAACAGGCCAATGCCCCGGCACGTAATAGTAAAACTCACAAATCTTAGAACCAAGGAAACCATCTTAAGGGCAGTTAGGGGGAAGAGATTCCTTATGTACAGAGGGAGGAACATCAGAATAACATCAGACCTATCCACAGAGACCTGGCAAGCCAGAAAGGGCTGGCAGGACATATTCAGGGTACTAAATGAGAAGAACATGCAGCCAAGAATATTTTATCCCACAAGGCTGTCATTTAGAGTGGATGGAGAGATGCAGAGCTTCCAAGACCAGCAGAAGCTGAAAGAATATGTGACCACTAAGCTGGCCCTGCAAGAAATATTAAGGGGGGGTTCTATAAAAAGAGAAAGACCCCAAGAGTGACCTACAACAGAAATTTACAGAGACAATCTATAGAAACAAGGACTTCACAGGCAACATGATGACAATAAATGTATATCTTTCAATAATCACTCTCAACACGAATGGCCTAAATGCTCCCATAAAATGGCACAGGGTTGCAGATTGGATAAAAAGACAGAACCCATCCATATGCTGTCTACAAGAGACTCATTTTGAACCTAAAGATATATCCAGACTGAAAGTGAAGGGATGGAGATCCATCTTCCATGCCAAGACCTCAAAAGAAAGCTGGGGTAGCAATTTGTGTATCAGACAAACTAGATTTTAAGCTAAAGACTGTAGTTAGAGACACAGAAGGACACTATATCATTCTTAAAAGGTCTATCCAACAAGAAGATTTAACAATTGTAAATATCCATGCCCCCAACATGGGAGCATCCATCTACATAAGCCAACTTTTAACCAAAATAGTAATATTGATAACAATATGTTAATTTAAGAGACCCCAATACTCCAAACTCGGCAGTAGACAGATAATCTAAGCAGAAAATCAACAAGGAAACGAGAGCTTTGAATGACACACTGGACCAGATGGATCTCATAGATATATACAAAACATTCCACCCTAAAACAACAGAAT
Organism: Mirounga leonina; assembly: GCF_011800145.1. Classification (NCBI taxonomy): domain Eukaryota; kingdom Metazoa; phylum Chordata; class Mammalia; order Carnivora; family Phocidae; genus Mirounga; species Mirounga leonina. The sequence goes on along the minus strand of NW_023270305.1, from coordinate 77,964,318 downwards.
ACTCATCTTCTCGAGCACACATGGAACTTTCTCCAGAATAGACTACATACTGGGTCACAAATCAGGTCTCAACCGATGCCAAAAGATTAAGATTATTCCCTGCATATTCTCCGACCATAATGCCTTAAAACTGGACCTCAATCACAAGAAAAAATTTGGCAGAAATTCAAACACTTGGAAGCTAAAGACCACTCTGCTCAAGAATGTTTGGATCAACCAGGAAATCAAAGAAGAACTTAAACAATTCATGGAAACCAATGAGAACAAAAACACATCCGTCCAAAACCTATGGGATACTGCAAAGACGGTCCTAAGGGGGAAATACATAGCCATTCAAACGTCACTCAAAAAAACAGAAAAATCCCGAATTCACCAACTAACTTTACACCTTAAAGAACTAGAGAGAAAGTAACAAACAATGCCTAAGCTATGCATTAGAAGAGAAAATAACTAAGATTAGAGCAGAGATCAATGAATTAGAAACCAGAAACACAGTAGATCAGATCAAGGAAACTAGAAGCTGGTTCTTTGAAAAAATTAACAAGATTGATAAACTACTGGCCAGAATTATCCAAAAGAAAAGAGAAAGGCCCCAAATTAATAAAATTATGAATGAAAGGGGAGAGATCACAACTAACACCAAAGAAATAGAAACAATTATTAGAAATTATTATCAGCAATTATATGCCAATAAATTAAGCAACTTGGGAGAAATGGATGTCTTCCTGGAAACCTATAAACTGCCAAGACTGAAACAAGAAGAAATTGACAACCTGAATAGGCCAATAACCAGTAACGAGATTGAAGCAGTGATCAAAACTCTCCCAAAAAACAAGAGTCCAGGGCATGTTGGATTCCCTGGGGAATTCTACCAAACACTCAAAAAAGAAATAATACCTATATTCCTGATGCTGTTTCAAAAAACAGAAACAGAAGGAAAGCTTCCAGACTTATTCTATGAGGCCAGCATTACTTTAATCCCTGAACCAGGCAAAGATCCCATCAAAAAGGAGAATTTCAGACCAATATCCCTGATGAATATGGATTCCAAAACTCTCAACAAAATCCTAACTAATAGCATCCAATGATACATTAAAAGGATCATCCACCACGACCAAGTGGAATTTATCCCTGGGATGCAAGGGTGGTTCAACATTCACAAATCAAACAGTGTGATAGAACACATTAATAAGAGGAGAGAGAAGGACCATATAGTCCTCTCAGTTGATGCAGAAAAAGCATTAGACAAAATACAACATCCTTTCCTCATTAAAAGTCTTCAGAGTATAGGGATAGAGGGAACATTCCTCAAGTTCATAAAATCCATCTATGAAAAACCTACAGCAAATATCATCCTCAATGGGGGAAAAGCTGAGAGCCTTTCCCTTAAGATCAGGAACATGACAAGGATGCCCATTCTCGCCACTATTCTTCAACATAATACTAGAAGTCCTAGCAACAGCAGACAACAAAAAGAAATAACAGTTATTCAATTTGGCAAAGAAGAAGTCAAAATCTCTTTTTGCAGATGACATGATACTTTATGTGGAAAATCCAAAAGACTCCACCCCTAAATTACTAGAACTCATACAGCAATTCAGTAATGTGGCAGGATACAAAATCAATGCACAGAAATCAGTTGCTTTCTTATACACTAACAATGCAACTGTAGAAAGAGAAATTAGAGAAATGATTCCATTTACAATAGCACCAAAAACCATAAGATACCTCGGAATAAACCTAACCAGAGAGGTAAAGGATCTATACTCTAGGAACTACAGAACACTCATGAAAGAAATTGAAGAAGACACAAAAAGATGGGAAAATATTCCATGCTCATGGATCAGAAGAATAAACATTGTTAAAATGTCTAGGCTACCCAGAGCAATCTATACCTTCAATGCCATCCCGATCAAAATTCCAATGACATTTTTCAAAGTGCTGGAACAAATAATCCTCAAATTTGTATGGAATCAGAAAAGACCCTGAATCGCCAAGGGAATGTTGAAAAAGAAAAAACAAAGTTGGGGGCATCATGTTGCCTGATTTCAAGATATATTACAAAGCAGTGATCACCAACACAGCATGGTACTGGCAAACAGATATATAGACCAAAGGAACAGAATAGAAAGCCCAGATATGGACCCTCAACTCTATGGTCAAATAATCTTCAACAAAGCAGGAAAAAATATGCAATGGAAAAAAGACAGTCTCTTCAATAAATGGTGCTGGGAAAATTGGACAGCCACATGCAGAAGAATGAAACTCAACCATTCTCTAACACCATACACAAAGATAAACTCAAAATGGATGAAAGACCTCTATGTGAGACAGGAACGCATCAAAATCCTAGAGAAGAACATAGGCAGTTACCTCTTCAACATCGGTCACAGCAACTTCTTTCAAGATACATCTCCAAAGGCAAGTGAAACAAAAGCAGAAATGAAGTTTGGGGACTTCACTGAGATAAAAAGCTTCTGCATAGCAAAGGAAACAGTCAACAAAACAAAGAGGCGACCCACAGAATGGGAGAAGATATTTGCAAATGATACTACAGACAAAGGGCTGGTATCCAAGATCTATAAAGAACTTCTCAAACTCAACACCCAAAAAACAAATAATCAATTGAAAAAATGGGCAGAAGACATGAACCGACACTTCTCCAAAGACATACAAATGGCTAACAGACACATGAAAAAATATTCTCATCATTAGCCATCAGGGCAATCCAAATCAAAACCACTCTGAGATACCACCTTACACCAGTTATAATGGCAAAAATGCACAGGGAAAGAAACAACAAATGTTGGAGAGGTTGTGGCGAAAGGGCAACACTCTTATACTGTTGGCCGGAACACAAGTTGGTACAGACACTTTGGAAAATAGTGTGGAGGTGCCTCAAAAAATTACAAATAGAGATACCCTATGACCCAGCAATTGCACTCCTGGCTATTTACCCCAAAGACACAGATGTAGTGAAAAGAAGGGCCACATGCACCCCAATGTTCATAGCAGCAATGTTCACAATAGCCAAAATGTGGAAAGAGCTGAGATTCCCTTCAACAGATGAATGGATAAAGAAGATGTGGTCCATATATACAATGGAATATTGCTCAGCCATCAGAAAGGATGAATACCCAACTTTTACATCAACATGGATGGGACTGGAGGAGATTATGCTAAGTGAAATAAGTCAAGCAGAGAAAGTCAATTATCTTATGGGTTCACTTATTTGTGGAACACAAGGAATAGCATGGAGGACATTAGGAGAAGGAAGGGAAAAATGAAAGGGGGGGAATCGGAGGGGGAGAGGAACCATGAGAGACTATGGACTCTTAGAAACAAACTGAGGGTTTTAGAGGGGAGGGGGGTGGGGGGGGTTAGGCGGTGATGGGTATTAAGGAGGGCACGTACTACATGGAGCACTGGGTGCTATACAAAAACAATGAATCATGGATCACTACATCAAAAACTAATGATGTATTGTATGGTGACTAACATAACATAATTAAATTAAATTAAATTTTAAAAAATCAATTGGATAAATACCTTGGAGCACAATTGTTGGGTCATATAGTTATACCTTGTTTAGCATTATAAGAAACTGTCTTCCAAAGAGAGTGTATCATATTGCATTCCTACCAGCAATAAAACAGTTCCTGTTGTTCCACATCCTCTCTAACAATCGGTATTTTGAGCTTTTTGGATTTCAGCTATTCTAATAGGAATGTAGTGATATTTCACTGCTATTTGCATCACAGGCTTTTTGTGAGAATCAAATGAGCAGTTGATATATAGGGCTTTTTTTAAATTATTGTTATTATATTTTATTCAGGATTTCTATGTGTTTCAGTGGAATGAGTCTCATCCAACATGTAGGTTTTTCTTTCATGTAATGTTTTGCTTCCATTTAGAATGAATTTAAGCAAGGTCATTTATCAAAGCCAATCCACACATCTCTCTACAAGTTATAATTTCACCACAGACATACCCCAAATTAAGCACTGGGTATACTTGCTACTCATATGGTGCCAAGTTCTCTAAAAGCTTATCAATAGATGTTTCCTGAATTATCTAGTTAATTGATATAGTAATATATTTTTTTAAATTTATCCTGTCTTCTTTCCTCAGTCCTTTGTCTTACATTGAATAATTCAGAGTACTTAGGCTTCTGAAAATTATTCAGGTGAATTACACATATGCAGGAAACAATTGACACCATAGAATCTGCCTGTAGAAGTGTTTATGCAATGAATGTCACCTTTGTCTTTAACTAGTTTGTGATGAGTCACCACCTCATCATTACAAATGACTGAGTTTGTTAAATATGCCATCTTGTCTTTGAAGTTTTAATTTACTCATAGCTAGTGCAATACATCACAATACATCTTATTGAAACCACACCAATATAACATATTCTTTTATATGTTTTTATTCCAACAATTATTTTAAAAATGCTTGAAGTCAATAAGAGTTTTAATCAAAAACTCCAGAGCTCTGTTGAGAGTGGTAGAATTTAGAATTTGTCTACCTACATTAAAGAAATGAGAAAACTGTGACAATGTAAAGTCTCCAAGGTAAAACAATATAGTGTCTGAGTTTATTGAGCAAATGATTATGAACATTCCTTACCCATAATACAGGATGTGGAAACAACAGCTAAATAACACAAGCTGTTGCTGTTAGCCATGACAAATCAGTGGTAGGTGAAATTCTTGTTGACCTCTCTCAAGAGAAAAAGAGATGAAAACAATCCTCTGATTCACTGTAGCCAAATAAATTTGGAACATTGTGTGTGCTTCTGTAGTTAATGAGGAAGCTAACGTTTCCTACTATGTCAAGGCAGACTGGTAACAGGGAGTAAAGGCTAAGTCTAGAGTCTACCAGAACTTTATATCCACAGCAATTCAAACTTTCTCTTCATTAAAGTCATAGTGATATGAGTTCCCAGTGTTTCAAAGAGCTCATATAAATAGAAAAGAACACTGTATCATGGGTATTAGTTAAAGCATTCCATTTCAGGTGATGAGATGAGTTTCATTCTATTCAAAGACTGAAGCCAAGAGATAATCTACTCAGAAATAGCATAAAGAACAATTATCAGAAAACAAAAGATAATCAACAACACATTGTTAAGACTACTTCACCTGTTATCCACACAAATAGCACCAATAGTATCTCACATAAACATTTTAAAAGTGAATAGATCAAAAGCTGAAAATATAGAGGGAGTTTTTATTCCAAGGAATTGTGTAAGCTGGCTTGGAAGATATCAATCTATTATGTTTGAAGTCAGATCAAAAATCATTTTTTATATATGCATTTTTTGAATTAACTCTGATACTGCTGATATATTACAGAGATCTTTGAAGAAAGTGACCAACATTTCTGTCTTTAGTTTGGGTGACCTACTTTGGACCCAAGTACATGTACAACAGATGAAAAAGACAATATGTGAAGGCAGTATTATAGTTGAAATTGTGTACGCACAAAACCACAGAAAATCAAATTTATGGTTCCCATGACAACTGTAACTCTGCCACACTGCACATTATAGTAATCACTGCAGTGAGCTCTGTAGTTATAGTTGCAAGATATTTTGGGTTGTAACTCCTTATTTTCCATTGCTTGTAATGATTTTCAGAAAAATTTTCTTTCAGGGCTCTAACTTTTAACATTTATGTCTGTTGAATGGTGAATAATGTTGGAAAGTGTGAGAAAAAATAGTTGAAAGACTGGTGGAAGAGGAGCATGGAAAAATTAGTTCTTCAGTTTTTTCTATTATATATATAATTGAAATGTATATGTATATATAATTGTATATATGTATATATAATTATATATATAATTGTATATTGTGTATATATGTATATATAATTATATATATTATAGTATATATACATATATATAATTGTGTCTATATATATATAGTCGTAAACTGTGTGTGTGTGAGAAAGAAAGAGAGAGAAGCTGAAGTGAAGGAGCTGGGAGATAAAATTATAGAAGAGGACATAATAGGATAAGAGGAGGTGGTTGGGGGGAATTATGAAAGGCTCAATCTTAAACAAATGGAGGGTATATTTTTCTCTGGGATAAAAAAAGATATGTTAAATTTTGGCATAGACATGATATATTTGTAAATGAGGTGGGGAAGCTATTGGAAAACCAGAGATAAAATCATCTAGGAAAACATGTAAATCCTGAATAGTAGAGAACCAATGTAAAACCAAATCAAATGCATAAAATGAATCATTTACAACACAGAGGAGGAGGCAGTGAAAGCAAAGGCAGAATGGCAAGAAATGTAAGACCAACTGGTGCCATGGAACCCAAAAGAAAAGGAAAAGGGAGTTGTGTTTGTTTTCTTTTCTTTTCTTTTTGTTTTTTGAGAGAGAAAGAGAGAGACAGAGTGCAAGCAGGGGTGTGTGTGTGGGTGGGAGGCAGAAGGAGAGGGAGAGAGAGAGAGAATCCCAAGAAGGCTCCACACCCAGTGCAGAGCCCAATGCAAGGCTCGATCCCATGACCCAAGCTGAAATCAAGAGTCCCACGCTCAACCACCCAAGTGCCCCAAGGAAAAAGGTGTTTTAAGAAGGATGGCATAGTCCACAAGTAAAAATGCTGCAGAGAGGTCTATTTATTTTAGGAGATCTAGGAGTTTGTTCATCAGGACCAACTTTAGAAGCTACTAGACAGGTGAGGGCAGCCAGATACTAATGGATAAGAAGATAATGGGGCAAAATTCTAGGGAAATTCAACATGTGTACCAGTAACTTTGTGGTAGAAGCTGGGTGACAATGGCTTGTTTTCTCCAAAAAGTATCTAATGCACTAGACTCTTCTTTCTCCCCCTGACATCAAACCTAATGACTGAGAGATTTTCCCCTAACAGATAATCCATTCATATGTCAATGAAGGTCTCCAAAGATGGAAGGAGATAGACATTTGGGGCAAGTCAGAAGAATATGAATTATTTAATATCTAAAATTCTACCAGGTGAATGTCTAAGTACTTCACATAAAGAAAACATGAACTCTGTGTATATATGGGGCAGGCTCTGCCAGCTCAAGAATGCTTCATCCTCAGGTACATTTTTTGTTTATACCTAGAGGTCTTTTCTGATGGTCTCATCTGAGACCATCAGAAAGGGTTGTTCATTACTTTAAAGTGGTGTCTTCTATTTAAATGTTTAGTCAGTCATAGTTATTTTTGTTCTTTATCTGACATTTCAAGCAACTGCAGTCCTCACCAGAGTGAGAGTAGGAAGGAGGATATTTGAAATGGGTCTGCGTTGTTTTAGTGAACTGTCACTCAAAGTGGATCCTCTTTTCTCTCTCTGTATGTGTGTGTGTGTGTGTTCATGTTTATTAGATTTGGTCAAAAGACTACTCATGATTTTAATTTCAGGAGGCCTGTATTGAAGTTTTCTCCCCCAATGATTTGTATTTGCTTCAGCTGAAAGCCAGAGGATACAACTGGCTTAGGCTGACTTTAGCCTCTTAAATGGTAGCCTTGATGGAGTGAGTCTCAGGCTCTGAGCAGACTACAGCAAGGTGAGGTATTTTTCCCTGAGCAACAGAGGTGTGCCTATCTACTCATCATTCGCCTCTGGGTGTGCCACTTTCTGTCCATGTATTTTTTCATAGACATCAGTATTTATTATTGACACTAGAAAATTCATTTCCTTCATATTAGTCCAGAAATACATTACAGAGTATATTTTATTCAAGATCTAAATGTATTGTAGAAAGACCTTTCAAGTGCCTAGACAGCCACAAAGATCTAGATTTTCTAAATTCTGATATGACAATCTTTGTCTTTTAACTAAGGAGTTTGTCTTTATGTGGATTTCTATCATCTTTAGTTTTACTTCATTTTCTTGTGTTTTGTATCTTTTTTCTTCCTCTGTTTTATGGAATTGATTTTGTGCTTTGTTTTTATTTCATCCCCACTGCCTCTCCACACTCCTATCCACTAGCATGCAATTTTTTGAAAATGTACACCCTCTATTTCTATTATTTTAGTGATCATCATTAAGATTTTTATTATCATCTCATCAAACTTAAAGTCTAAAGGTAATCAGTATCTCCAGTTCTACTCCAGAACAATTACTGAATTTTAGAATATTTTAACTCTAGTCAAACCCTCTACTTCTTACATTCACTGTTCACTAGTACTTTAGTTCTGTATTACTTTTTTAATAAGTTTTATTGAAGTATAATTTACATACAATTTAAGTGCATAGCTTGAATTTTGACAAATGTATACAGGCATGTAACTACCAACCCCATCAAGATAAAGAGAATCCCCAGAACCCTAGGTCTTTGGGCCCATTCCCAGTCAGTTCCTACCCACTCCTTGGTCCCAGGTAACTACTGATCTGATTTCTGTAACTCCAGATTATGTTTCCTTCTTAGAGTTGATATAAATTGAATTGATCATATAGTACTTAACACATTTTCATGACTTCTCTTATACACCATAACGTTTTTTTTTAATATTTATTTATTTGTCAGAGAGAGAGAGAGCACACAAGCAGGGGGAGCAATAGGCAGAGGGAGAAGCAGGCTCTCCACTGAGCAAGGAGCCTGATGCAGGACTCGATCCCAGGGGAACATGACCTGGGCTGAAGGCAGACATTTAAATGAGTGAGCCACCCAGGAGTTCCCACCATAATGTTTTTGAGATTCATCCATGTTTCTACTTATAACAATGGTTCTTTCTTTGTATTTGCTAAACAGAATTCCATAGTACAGATACATAAAAAATTTGTTTATACATTTACCTGTTGATGGATAGTTGGTTTGTTTCTAGTTTAGAGCTGTTATGAATAAAGCTGCTATAAACATTCATATAAAAGTCACTGAGTAGACATATGTTTCCATTTCCTTTCAGTAAAAACCTGGACCCAGGTTTTGGGTCATATTGTCAGTCTATTGTTAACTCAAAGAAATTGCCAAACTGATTTCCAAAATAACTGTGCCATTTTATATTCCCCAACCAACATATGAGGGTTTCAGTTTCTCCACACTTATGTCAATACTTGAAATTTTCAGCCTTTAAAATTTTAACCATTCTACTGAATGCAATAGTGTTATCATATTGTGGTTTATACTGGATTTCCTTAATGAGTAATGCTGTTGAGCAAATATTTATGAGTCCATTTGGCATTCCTGTATCTTTGAATGTTCAAATCTTTTGCCTATTTTTTATGGAGTTATTTGTCTTTTTATTATGCAGTTGTAAGAGCTTTTTATGTATCCTTGATATAAGTCCTTTTTGAGATGATATGTATTGCAAATATTTTCTCCCAGCATGACTTGTCTTTCATTTTTTTAAAAAGATTTTATTTATTTATTTGATAGAGAAAGAAAGATAGTGAGAGCAGGAACACAAGTGAGGGGACTGGGAGAGGGAGAAGCAGGCTTCCCACTGAGCAGGGAGCCTGATGCGGGACTTGATCCCAGGACCCTGGGATCATGACCTGAACCAAAGCCAGATGCTTAATGACTAAGCCACCCAGGCTTCTCTTTCATTTTTTAAACATAGTGTCTTTTAAAGGGTAAAAGTTGTAATTTTAATAAGGCTTATTTTATTTTTTCTTTTATGACTTCTGATCTTTATATCTTACCAATGCAATTTTCCATATGCCAAGGTTACAAATATTTATTCTATTATTTCTACTATTGTAGTTTAACTTTTATGTTTAGGGGTATGATCCTTTTTGTGTTATTTTGGCATATGGTGTGAGGTAAGGGTCAAGTTTTAATTATTTTCTGTATGGATACCCAGTTATTTCAGGACTGTTTGTTGGAAAGATGATTCTCCATTGACTTACATTCACCCCTTTGTTGAAAATCAATTAAGTATGTAGCATGGGTCTATTTCTGGACTCTCTATTTTGTTTTAGTGATCTAGTATTTATTCTTATACCAATATCACAGTTTCTTAATTCCTGTGTTGCATAATATGATTTGAAATTCAGGAGTGAAATTCTTCCAAATTTGTTCTTTTTTCAAAATGGTTTTGGCTATTCTTGGTCATTTTTATTTTCATATACGTTTTAGAATCAGTTTAGTAATTCCTAAAAACAAAATCATCTGGGATTTTGATTGAATTGCATTGAATGTATGAATCAGTTTAGGGAGAATTGACATCTTAACAATGTTAATTTTCCTAGTCCATGAAATTTGTGTATTTTTCTATCTGTTTGGATCTTTACTATTTTTCTCAGCAATGTTCTGTAAGTCTCGGTATATAAGTTGTATATATATGTGTTAAATATATCTTTATATACTCTATAATTTTATTCTAGTGGAAGTCTGTTCTTTTGTTTCAATTTTTAATTATTTATTGCTAGTGTATAGAACACAACTGAAGTTTTTGCACGTTGCTGTTGTATCTTACCTTGTTTATTTTTTAAATACAAATAAATTATTATTATTTTATACATTCAGTGATATTTCAGATTTATCCTTATATTTGTCAGTTACTTTGCCCTCCTTCTGTATATAAGAGAATTTTATTCTGGGATTTTTACTCTTCTTGCTACAACATGGTTTTTGATAAGTGTTTGCTGTTGTAAACTCAATTTTGGTTTGATTAAAACCATATTTATTTAATCAGTTTCTAGTGAACTTTTAATTGGATTTAAAATTCAAGAATGTGTTCTTTTCTAAAAAGTTTTCTAGTGAAATGCATCCTAAATTAAAAAGTAAAAAATAGGTATGTACAATTGAAGGATAGTAATAAAATGAACATAAAATTGTTATTGAAATAGAAGAAAAAGAACATTGCCATTACCATAGGAGTTCCAGGTTTGTACCTGTTCTACCTCTTATCTTCCGTCAGGCTAGTTTAGATTCCTTGAAATGATTTTAGGGTTCTAAGTTATGCAAAAAATCAAACCCTATTTCTCAGGCACTTTTCAAGCCTTTGTTTGCATTACATTTGATAATGTTCCATTGACCAAAGCAAGATACATCCCCATCCAGATTAAAAAAGGTGGAGATACAAACTCATGAAGTCTAAATATAAGGACTCATGGAGTATATACATTATATATAAAAGCAGAAATATATGGAGTGCTTGGTGGCTCAGTGAGTTAAGCGTCTGCCTTCAGCTCAGGTCCTGATCTGGGGATCCTGGGATCTGGCCTTGAGTTGGACTCCCTGCTCAGCAGGGAGCCTCCTTCTCCCTGCGCCTCCCCCTGCTCATGCTCTCTCTCTCATTCTCTCTCAAATAAGTAAGTAAAATCTTTAAAAAAAAAATGAAAATTAAAATTAAAAAAAATAAAAGCCGAGATATAGACCTATTTCTTCATGGAAGTAGAATAATTTTGTTCATTTTTGCCAATCACCACATATTTTCATTCATAAGTATGAATATATATGTATATGTAAGTTACATATACCTACATGTATACATATACATACACATGTGTATGTATAAGTAAGTTCAAAACATACCAAATTTATATGTATTTATATATAGTATGTTTTGAACTTAATTTATATAAAATGGTTATATATAAGATTCTATGATAAGCTTCTTTCACTTACATTATATTTTTAATATTTACCATGCTAAACTTAGCTCTACTTTGTCTTTTTTTTTCTTTAACATTTTTAAAATTTATTTGCCAGAGAGAGAGAGAAAGCACAAGCAGTGGGAGAAGCAGGATCACCACTGAGCAAGGAGCCCAATGTGGGACTCTATCCCAGGACCCTGGGATCGTGCTCTGAACCAAAGGCAGATGCTTAACCAACTGAGCCACCCAGGCTTCCCAGCTGTACTTTCTCTTTACCTTTGTATGATATTTAATTTTATGAATACATTTTAATTCATTTATATGTTCTATTATTTATGGACAGCTGAACTGTTTCCAGTTGATTATATTCTCACTCTAAGGTGTTTTCAGACCAACAGAAGTTTAATTTTTTTTTAATTGTGAAAAGCTTGAATTTACCAATCTTCTGTTTATTGTTTGGATCATTTTTTATTTAAGAAATCTTTCCCTGCATTGTCACAAAGACACTCCCTTATATTGTCTAACAAGCATTGTATACATCATGATATAATTTTATTTTTATGTGTAATCAGTCATGATTATTGAGTAGCTCACTGATTCTCTAGTGACCTGCAATGTGATCTCTGCACAATTCAGATTTCTATTATGCATACACGTATCTACCTTATAACTTTGCTAAGAAACTTTTGACATGTCAATTCTCTATAGTATAAATATGCACTTATATACCATATTCTCTAGTGACCTGCAATGTGATCTCTGCACAATTCAGATTTCTATTATGCATACACGTATCTACCTTATAACTTTGCTAAGAAAAAACTTTTGACATGTCAATTCTCTATAGTATAAATATGCACTTATATACCATAAGTGCAATTTCAACTCATTTATTTCCTTCTGCTATCTTTGCATTCATCCTTTTTGTTATTTTTCTATTATTGTATTAGTTCATTTTACACCTTCTTTTCTAATAAAAAGCATTCAATGTGTAATTTTTTCTAAACGCTATTTTTCCACATCCCCCAGGTTATTTGTGTATAAATTTCATAACTGTTGTTATCTTCTCCAAATTTTATTATGATTTCTCTTATTATCTTAAATTTCCACATATATGGAGGTTTACTAGTTATTTATGGTATTGTGTTCTAATTTTATTAAATTATATTCTAAGAATGGAGTTTTAGATGATAATAATACTTGAAAATTTGCTAAGACTAATTTTTATAAATGTTTCCTGTTTGCTTGAGAATAATATTATGCTTACACATATATAATTTGGTTGAATTTATTAATCTTTTTGAATATAGGCAAAGAAATAGGTAGAGGTATTCACTATTCTGTATAAGTCCATGAGGTAAAACTTCTTAATTTGCTTTTGAAATCTTTTATATTCTTACTGAATTTTTTGGTTTGATTTTTCAATTACCGAGAGACAAGCATATCAAAATCTTCCACAAACATTGTGACTTTTTCCATCTTGTAAATCTGTTTTTGCTTTGTATATTTTGAATCTCTGCCACATAGGTTTGGAATTTTTATATCTGCCTGAGTAGTGGAAACTTTTATCATTGTGTGATGATCTTTTTTATCATTATTAACATTGTTAATGCATTTGCCTTAAATCTATTTTTTTCAGATATTAATATAGTTGCCTCTGTTCTTTGGTAAGTATTTGCAAGTTTGCCTCTTCTGTGTTTTCATTTTGAATTCTTATCTCTTATAAACAGAATAAATTTGTAAAATCCACCATGCTAACTCTTGTCTTTGACATAGAACATTCAGTCTGTTTACATTTATAATGATTACTGATATGTTTGGAATTATTTCTTCTTTTACCTTATTATGTTTTTGCTATTTGTCCTGCAAAGTTTCCAAATTTCCTCTCTTTGCTTCTTTCAACTGAAATATTTATTCCTTTATTTTTCTTCTACTTGCTTGGAAACTATTATTGTCTGTACATTCTTCCAGTGATTATACTACAAAATTTACCAAGCATGTTTACTAGAATTTCAGTGTTTTTACCTTACTAAGAAACAATGCAATGATCTTAGAACTTCATTCTAGTCATCCACGACTTATTTGCAATTTCCCAGTATTTTTGTGGTAACCTCTCATTCTGTCACATTTTAGACATAGTCATTATTGTTTTATAGTGTCAGTATCTGTTATTCACCATAACAGAGCTGTTAGCAGCTGGCTCTGCAGGCACATTCCTTGCTTGGAATCCCCTTGCCACTTATTAATTCTGTAATCTTAGACAAATTAAACTTGATTAATAATAGGATCTAGTTCATAGTGCAGGAGTGAGTATTAAATGAGCTAAATCATGTGAAGTGCTTAGAAAATTGCCTGGCACATAGTACTTGCACAATGAGCATTTATCATTGTCTTTGGTATCTACATTGCTCCTTGTAAGTCAGACCTTTCATCTAGGGTTGTATGCTGTTCTGAAATATGTCCTTTATGAATTCTTTTGGAGAATGTCTTTGGTGATCTCTGTTTTTATTAGTCCAAAAATGTCTTTATTCCACCATTCTTAAAAGAAAGGCTTAGTGTGAATAGTATTCTAGATTGGGCAGCTATTTTTTCTTAGTATGACTGAAGATACTGCTCTTCCATTGTCTGTCTTCCAACAGATGACCAAGAGCACAGTAAGCCTTTCCTTTGTAGGTGACCTTTCTTTCCTCCCTATCTGCTTTTATTCTCTCTCTCTCTCTTTATGTCTTTTCATGTTCTGAATCTAGGTGTGGGTTTCTTTCTATCCGAAATCATTAGACTTTCTGGATCTAAGGATTAGGGTTTGTTTGTTCTTTGTTTGTTTTCCTGCTTGTATATTTTCAAATACTTCTCCCTTATTCTTTCAGTTTCTTTTATCTAGAATTCCAATTAGATGTATATCAAATCTATGCACTTTATCTTCCATTTCTTTCTCATATTTTCTCTCTCTGCCTCTCTGAGCTGCATTATGGGCAAGTTCTTCATATCTAACTTTCAGTTTACTCCTTCTCTTTTCATCTCTATCCAATTTTATGTGTAGTCATCCACCAAGGCTTTCTTCCAATGTAAATGTGTCACTTCTAGAAGTTGTATTTGAATTTTTTCCCGTTAGGCTTAGTTATTTTTTATAACAAAATGTGCCTTGCTCATGTGTCTTATTTCATCTTCAACAGCTTCAAACATTTAATTATATTTCTTTTATTTAGAATCACATAGTTCCAATGGCTGAATCAGTTGGGCAAAGTGAAGATATTTGTGTATGGTGTAAGCCAATGGTCCAGTTTCATTCTTTTGCATGTAGTTGTTCTCCCAACACCATTTGTTGAAGAGGCTTTTTCCCATTTTATGTTCTTTCCTACTTTGTCAAAGATCAATTGACCATATAAATGTGGATGGAGCTAGAGAACGTCTAACTGAAATAAACAAGTCAGAGAAAGACAAATATGATATAACTCATATGTGGAATTTAAGAAAAAATGAATGAACAAAGGATAAAAAGATAGAAAAATCAGGAAACAGACTCTTAACTATAGAGAACAAACTGTTGGTTATCACAGGGGAGGTGGGTGGGGGGAAGGGAGAGATAGGTGAATGGGATTAAGAGTACACTTAGGATGAGCAATGAGTAAAGTTGCTCACTATATTGTACAATTGTTGAATCACTATATCGTACACCTGAAACTAATATAGCACTTTATGTTAACTATACTGGAATTTTAAAAAATTAGTAAGAAGAAAATAAAAGATAAAAGGGAAAGAAAGAGAAAAAGAAAAAGAAAACAAAGTGAAGATGTAAGTCCACTGCTGTTGTTTCCTCCCTCACTCATGGTGGTTTGTTCCCTTGTATGTGCATGAATGTGTGTGTGTGTGCATGTGTTGTGTGTGTGTGTGTTATTGGATTAAGAGTTCATCATATTCTGGCCTCTCCCTCTGAAGTCTCTTTTTGAGTTGATCATACAAATCTACTGAGGTTTTGTACCCTTCCTGTCCAAGAACATGCTCTGACCAGAAGGTATGTAAATTCAAATTTCAAAACCACATTTAAAAGCCTGCAGTTATGCAGTTATACATAAATTCTTAGGTAGATTTTTCCCTCCAAAGCCAAACCCAGATGGGTGAATGCTATTGGAACCTCTCCATGTTGGCAAGAAGATTTCTTTCTAGCTCACTCTTTCACTGAAGGTGTAGTTTGTCAATGTTCCTCATTCCTTATAAAGTTTGCATTTTAAATCCTCATTTTGCTGTGTCTCAAAGTCCTGTCTCCTCTACCCTACACAGCTGTTAAAGTCCAGTCATCTGGGTTACCAAAATCCTCACACATCTGAGGGTAGCAGAAGTTTCAGTGTCATTTTGTGGCTCTTTGCAACAGAAAATGTTCTCAAACTTGCCTTTTCCTCATTTCCCTTCTAGTAAATGGAGTAATGCCTCCAGAATACTAAGCCCAAGTATTAAATAATCCAATATATTAATATCTAAGTGATTATAACTAGTACCTATCAAAGCTTTCCAGATGCTTTTGGATTGTAGAGTAGGAGTTTATTGACCTAAGTTAGAAGAGTCTCTAACAATAACATTTCTTTGAGAGGAAGGAGATTTCTGGAACCCACATATTTACCAGCTAACTCTTATTGTATAAGTAATGTTTTACTGAAGCCATCCCATTTCCTCTTTAGACCTTCTCTGCTGGAGATCATGATCTCTTTCAAATGTGAGTTTCTTCATTCATTTGTTCAATCAGTCAATATTTATCAAGTGCCTGCTGTGGGCCAGGCATTGTGCTGGAGTGGCAGGAGAGTAATCATGAGACAAGCAGAACCAGTCCCTTTTCTCATGAGGAAAATGGCCTATGGGGAAAATAAAGAGTCCAATAATCACACAAATGCCAAAGATGTAAAAACACATCTGAGGGAACACTTTGAAGTAGGCACACCTGTTGGAGGAGAGCCCATGATGACAGAGCTGAATCAGTGGAGGGCAGAGCAGGTTCTGCTTGAGGAAGTGACAGTAGTGGCTGAGAGGGAGGCATGGCTGAGGCTGAGGAGTCCCGAAGGAGGCTGGGATGCAGTGCTGCTGAAGGAGGCTGCAAAAACAGGAAGTGTCACATGACAAGAAGGGAAGGTATTTCTCTGTTTTCAGTCTCTATTCATTAGGACACAAGTGCAGAATTCTACACTAGAGAGAAAGATATGGTGAACATCACCAAGAATTTCTTTCCAGTGAAAATAATTTAGGTGCCTTACTCATGTCTTAGCTATGGCTAAACCATGATACCCTCTGCCATCTCTTTTTTATATATTAAAAGTGGTTTTAAAACTAAAATCTTAAAGAAATTACATTATCCAGTCAAAATAATTTCATATTTTTTCATACCCAAATTCTGCAAAAGCAACCAACCCCAGCTTTGCTGAGAAGAACCACTTGAAACCCATTTCATTCCTCAAGTAATGTGCAGTCAAAGAGGCTGTTTCTCTCAGTCATCATCAGTCCCTATGTAAATGATAACCAAACAGTTAACCAATTAGTTCACTGGGGAAAAAAAAAAAAAAAACTAACATTTAAAGATAATAAAAGCACCAGTTCTACAGTAATTGTGCATTTATTCATTCATTTAGTTAGTGAAAACTTATTAAACATCCACTGTATGACAGGTTCAATTCTCTAGACTATAAAGGGAAAATTAATTAACTTCTAATAGATTTATTTTTATAAGCAAACATATCAAGGTGCTACCTGAGCTGTCATCCATCCAATAACATCTTGTACCAAATCTCCTTCATCCCCTTTTAGTGAAACAGTAACTAATGGACAGCAGGAAAACAGAAGCCAAAGCAGTTTAGAAATGCATAGATGACTGGTTTTTTTTTTTCTTTTCTTTTCTCTCTTCTTCTTCTTTTTTTTTTTTGAATTGCAGTACTCTGAGAGAGAGTAGGACATTATTTCTGTGGCAAAGAGGTAATTAGTGACTAATCAAGAACACCCATGGGGCGGGTTGCCTGGGTAGCTCAGTTGGTTAAGCATCCATCTCTTGATTTTGACACAGGTCATGATCTCAGGGTTGTGAAATTGAGCCCCATGTTGGGCTCTGTGCTGAGTATGGAGCCTTTCTCTCCCTCTCCCTCTGCCCTTCTCACCCCCCTTAAAAAAAAAAAAAGAAAGAAAAGAAAAAGAACACTCAAGGGATGCCTGACTAGATAAGTCAGTGGGGTATGCAACACATGATCTCGGGGTTGTGGGTTCAAGTCCCACTTTGGGTGTAGCGATTACTTAAAAATAAAACCTTAAAAAAAAAAAAGAACACCCAAGAATTGCATCAATCTGAGTTCTGCCTCATCTCACTTTTGGAAATGCTTCTGAAATAGTCTGTATCTGTGAAAAAAATTTGTACAGGGGAGAGACTAGAGTAATGCAGGCTTTTATAACAACAACAAATGGGCTCAATTCTTAGTCTACAAATGTTTAATAAAGTTGCTCCAGATGGACCCTAGCCTCACCTTATTTTTTGTACAAGAAATGAATTGAAATTAATATATGGGCTGACAACTCAGCGTACAAGTCAAAAAGAAGAGATCCCAGGAACAAATACTGTTTTAAAAGACACAGAAACACATGGGTATTACCTAGATTGCTACTAATTTTTTTTTTTTAATTTTCTTGTCCCAGCCAAGCCAAATTAGAGATGTGGTGTTACTACAACAAAGTATTTGGATTTACCTACTTGTTTTTCTAACTATAAGTAGCCTAAATTTCAACATCTTTAATTCTGGCTGTTGATTGAGGGCAGAATAGACTTAGCTTCTATGAGGATAAGTCATTTCTGTTTAGGAAAATCTTATAGTATCTTATAGTTAAACCTACCTAGGTTTTTAAAATCCCTCAGCAATGAAAACAAATCATGAATGCATCCTTTCTGATTGCCTTAAGGAAATGAAGACTTGTTGGTTCTCTAGAAACATTTAAAATAGAGAATGTTCTCATCTGCCAGGAATAATTTATATGGAACCATTCTTGAAGGCAGGGAGAGGGCTTGGATGACTCCTCTGAATCCTCTCCAGCAGTAACCTTCCCTGGTAAGCCTAATGGGAAACTTTTCTTCCTCTGTGCTACTTTGTGCAAAAGGCAATAAGCTATGACACCTATGGCGATTCCAGAAATGGAATTGCTGCACACTGAGTGTTGTTTTCTGTCTCTTTAGGAGGGTACATTCTTGCCTTAGTGGTACTTTGCAGTAATGCAGATAACTGCAAAGAGACAAGTGCTTACCAAGATTTTTCCCTATCACAAAGCCCTGGCCCTTGGCAAGATTATTTTTCTCCTACAGTGATGAAATAGAATATTAAGTACATATCTCAAAAAGAAAAATTGGAAAAAAAAATCCCTTCTTATCTGGCTGTTTATTGAAACTTTTCATTCTGGGTTCATTAGTGATCTTTCTGTTTTTAATTAATGGCAGATAAAATTAAGGGTGGGACAAACCATGGCAGAGAATGCCTCTTTCTATGAAAAATGGAGATCCAAAACTAATGGCAAACAGAAAACACTTTCCACATCACAGATAATATGACTTTTTAATTTATATCTCCATAAGCTAAAAGAACTGCAGATATAGTCACTTATGGATGCTATCAGCCAGTGGACAGAAATGTTATTAAAAGAAAGACAAAGGATAAAGATTAGGGAAAATGGAGACACTTTTTACTCGACAGTCTATTTTTGACTAGGAGTGTCTAATGTAACATTTGCGGCGGCAGAAAAACAACTGTATGAAGCACGGTCCCCAATGTGGGGCACTGGTGAAGTTGAAGCAAGGTGGCAGTGACCATGAGTCAGGCAGTTGGTGTGAATATGTGCATATGTGAATGACAAAGGCGAGAAAAATGACTTAAGATTAGTTCTAGAACTTAAAATATAGACTAGGTTTTGGGGTGTTTTTTTGGGTTTGGGTTTTTGTGTGTGTGTGTGGTTTTTTTTTTTTTTTTGATCCTTTAAAAGCCCAACGGAAAGCATTTCCAATGGCACTCTACTCTTATTGCTGAGAAAGAAAAAAGCTTACAAAGTGGCAAAATGGGCTGGCAAAAAGCCATAGCTGTACCGAAGGTGAAGTAGTTGGACCAATTCCAGAGGTATCGGTTGGAATCATTTTGGAGTATCCACTTACTGAGGTATGTAAACTCATGAGAGGAGCAGATTTGGGTGGGAATTGTGGGTGGATTAAATAGTCAAAAGTTTGGTTTTGGACAGGTTGTTTTAGAGATGTGTATTAGTTATACAAGCAGAGAGGGCATTGTTGGAGGTAGGAGCTCAGGGTAGAGTCCTAGGCTGTAAATATGAATTTGGAAGTCGTTGGTGTATAAATCACATCTATAGATAAGATGCTGAATGAAATCTTAGGAGATAGACTAAAGAAGAGGGGAGGCCTGGGGACATTTACCACTGAGCAGTTTGGGATATGAGCATGGACTAGAGAAGAACACTAAGAAACATCACTTAAGAGAGGGAAAGAACCATGAGATGGTGTTGATCCAAGAGAAGAACGTATTTTCAGAAAGAAGGAGTAATCAGCTATGTCATGTGCCACTGAAGACAACTCAAGTATGCCCTAAAAATTGGCCATTAGCTTTGGAATAGTGGAGGTGGCTGGTGGTCTTAACGAGTTTTTATAGGCATGTTGGGGACAGTGCCTGACAGAACTGGGCTCAAGAAACAATGACAGAAAACATGGAGACAGTGAGTGTATATGAATGTTTTGAGGGACAGCATAAACAGGCATCCAGGTGGAGACACCAAGTAAGCACCCAGAAAAATTATTCTTATAGAAAATTGAGCAGTTGGAAACTGGTGTTTCATGGGTTACATTTGGTTTAAAGGCACAAATACCATCCATGAGGAAACAAGTAGAGAATTCCTTGAAACAGTTATTCAGTATTATTGCATCTGAGAAACAAAGCCTGTACAAAACAAACCCCAAAAGGATCAAGTAGAAGGTCCCAGAAACCCAGATGAAATATTCGTATGGGGATGAAAATTCAAGTGAATTGGTAGAAAATATGAGGCCAGATTTTTATTTCCAGTTTCTTTGGTGGTAAGGAAACATGACTCAAAAAGACAGTTTTTGGTGTTACAGTCTCTCTAAAAGGATATGCCTATACTATGCTATAGAAAGCAAATGTTTATCAGATGACGTTGAAGGACAAGGTCCTGCCAACAAAATTTCCTAGGGTGCCTGCTATAAATCTGAATTTCAATTCATTCATTTCTTTGGACTTTGAAGCACTTCCTTGAAGGGTTAATACCTTAACATTTTTACCAGGTGAAACCTTAATGAGGGTTAGGTTTGCTTTGGTGGGAACTTTTTCTAGCTCATACTAATTCCCTGGGAAAAGATTAATCTGGAGGGAAGGAAAGGTGAGAAGGTGAATCAAACACATCTTAATTTTGCTGACTGCTGGTAGGACCCTCCATGGCTTCCACCTGTCTCAAGGTTTGGATGCATAGGGAAAGCCCCATGTAGCAGACAGCCACCAGGGAAGCTGAGTCAAAGCACCACAGGGATTTCAGTGAAAAAGTACATGAGAAGGAAATGTTTGTTGTATCATGAAATTTACAGCCTTCCAGCTGGATTTTCTCATGCTTTGAAATGAATCTGCCAGAAAAATAGTTAAGTTTGCTTAGATAGCATTGCGATAGATGACTAGAGAATCTTCACGAATAAGAACCAGAAGAATAATATTGTTCATCACTTTTTGTTTGTTTTGTTTTTCAAATTGTGATGGGATTTTTTTTTTTTTTAGTCTCAGAACAAAACCTTGAACCAGAGAGAGATATCATGCAGCAGATATAACACCTTTCAGAGAAAATCAAATGTCCCATACCTTATAATAAACAAATATATTTTGCTTCCAAAGGAAAAAAATCTTGAATTGTTTATGTCATCTATGGAACTTTTCAATTCATAGATCATTTTTTTCTCTGATCTTCATGTTTTCTCTCACTTTTAATACTCATCTTGATTTTGCCTTCCTTCCCTCTTTTTGCTTTGCCTTCAGTGTTTCTTCTTGGTTTTCCATTACTTTATCCAATTTTCACTTACTTTTCTGCATTGTGGTTTTACCTGAAACCTCAGATTCTACATCAATTGATTATACTGACTCTAAGTTATACTCCCTGCTCACAACAGGACCTACAAGCAACACTTCCATCATGTTTATGCTTACTTTGATCTATGATGCAGGCAGTTCCACTACTTTTGTTTATACATAGTGTCTGTCAAATGCCTATAGTATTTAGATTCTTCTACTCTACCTTGATGAAGTACACTTGAGGGGTAATTCCTTATTGACATATTTCTTTCATTCTATGGGGCTCCTTCTTTATATAGGAAAGATTACATTTATGTCAAAACATAGAAGAAACCAATCTCTTAAGAACAGCAAAAAGCAAAGATAAGGCAGAATGGTCCAGATCTTGGAAGAGGAGAGTAAAATATTTCTATATTTTAATATCAGGTTCTTGTTTTTAACTAATATTTGGAAGGGTAAGACATACTGTGTAGCTTGATATTTCTCCTTTCTTTTAACTGTTACAATAATTCTCTGTTTCCACATTGCTTACCATATTTTTCCTGATTATTTCATCTTGTATAAGAATGCATCTTACAGGGGTGCCTGGGTGGCTTAGTCGGCTAAGCATCTGCCTTGGGCTCAGGTCATGATCCCAGGGTCCTGGGATCAAGCCCCGCATTGGGCTCTCTGCTCTGTGGGGAGCCTGCTTCTCCTTCTTACTCTGCCTGCTTGTGCTCTCTCAGTCAAAGAAATAAATTAAAAAATCTTTTTAAAGAAAGGAATGTATTTTACAATTTCTGTTACTTTTAAGAGTTCCATTCTTGTTTGGCAATTTTTCCCTTCGGGTCCTCCTCTATCTCCTCCATCCTGCTGAATGCCTGTCCATCTCTCAACACATTCCCGCAGGAGCTATAGATCCATATTTTTACATTCTGGCTGGACACTCAGCAGCCCAACATAGCATGTCCAAATGAATATCATCATTTGACTCCTCAATCTAGTCATTTATTTCCTTGTATTTGTCAGTGTCACACAGGGAGAAGAGCTGAACAAGTGCTGCCATCATGACCACCAACAAAAGACACACACTAAAAACAGTGTTTGCCTCTAGGATGAAGCAAAAAATGTAGCCTTCTGGAATAGAAGCTCTGACACTAGAAACTCCTGGCCTGGAGCAATAGTGTTAGGGGACATAAAGCCATGGGAAGTATAGGGAGACTCCTGACCTAGAAGATAAACCATATGTGAATTCCAACTTCATTGCCATCACACTAGTCTCCTGAAATCACAAGATGTGGTAGTATTAATGTGAAACTTTAGCTCTTTCCAGGGATCATCATTGTGAGTGAGAAAATGGATTACACCTAGTAATCTATTCACCTTGGACTCTTATCTACAAATCTTTAAAGACACACAAGAATCAAAGCTGAAGAAGGAGGCATCAAATGCAAACAATAGACCAAACCCCAAGGAAACAAAATTAATGGAATAGGAAAGGAAAATCTTGAAATGAACAGTCCTCATCAAGAATTGAGATATAATCCATTAAAAAAGAAGCCAAGAGGAATGAGGGGGAGGAGAAAAAAAGGGGAAAGAGGAGGAAGGAGAGGAAGAGGAGCAGAAACAGGAGGTGAAGGAAGAAAAGAAAGAAAAGAAGAAATATATGTGAAGGAAGCAGTTAATAGGGAAAAAAAAAGAAACCTCTCAAAAGTTCTTAGAGCTCTCAAGTATTGTCATGGAAACAAAAGACCAAAGACTATGTGAGTGACATAATTAAGAGTCTTGGTGAGAATGTAATTTTTAAGGTGGAAACTTGTGTGAGGGAAACAGAAGATAGATATTAAAAGAAAAACTGAAACATGGAAGACAAATCTAGAGGTTTCAAAATCCATCTCATAGGAGTCCTACAAAGGGAGTAAAAAGGTATGGAAAGCATGAAATCATTACAGAAATTAAAAAGAAAAGACAGCTTTATATGGCAGAAGAAATAATTTTACTCTTAAAATAAAAGGACCAATAGGGTGCAGAACAGACTAATCAAATTCATATCACTTGTAGAGTCTAACTATATGACAAATAATAGGATTATGAAATTTAAAAGTTGCTACAAATTGTTTCCAAGTACTTAGAGGCCTAATGCAAAAATAATTATCTAAAACTGAAACCCCACTGGATTTTAAGAAAACACAGGAGGTAGTGAGTTTCGAAGCATGTCAAAATAGTGTTCCCCAGTGTGCAGTGTGAAGAGATACAGACAAAAGAATATATAAAAGAACATATTTTGTTTAAAACTTCTGGAAATGATAAGCAAAAGAAAAATAACTCAAAAAAAGGCAAATGATAGGAACTCAGAATCCACAGAAGCTCCAAAGGCCAACAAATTAGTAATCAAAGGAACAGAAATAATATAAAAAGTAATGAGATAGTACTTTCTTCAGATTTTCAAAAATTAAAAATACTACTACTTAATGCTTACTGGGTGCTTACTATGTATGTGATACTGGAATAAACACTTCAAAGAGATTATCTTACTCAGTTCCCATACTAAGTCTGTAGAGAATGTGATATTAATATCAATGTCCCATCCATATAGATAGAAACATTGAGACTTTGAGAGAGTGCCAGAACCTTCTCCACTCCTCTAGAAACCCTCTGTCATTCCTTTCACAGTTAAAATTCTTGGAAGTTAACTCCAACACATTATATCCACCTTCTCACTTTTTTAATCACTCATCAATTTCACTCATCAGTCTACCTCTACTACTATTTGATTATTCTGATAGCTACTATCCAGTCCTCATCTTCACTGGGATGTTTGACATTGTCAACCACTTTGTTTTCACTTGAAATCCTTTCCCTCCTTTGACTGTAGCCTCAGTGTTTGCAAGTTTCTTCTGGATCTCTGTGCTACACCTTTACATCCCTCTCTTGCCTTATCTTCCTACCTCCCAAGCTCCATAGTACTCTATAAGAATTAGTTATGAACAACTTTCCTTAAAATATAGATAATCTCTTAAAGACATGCAATTGCATCTAGATATAAAATGAAGTTTCACAGAAGATAAATTTCTTAAGATAAAATGATAAGTATGGCAGCTATCACACTGGTCCACAAAATTAGACACTCATATTGCATTTGTCCATGTTTAAAAACTATACCCTTAAATATGATAGGTTTTTGTTGTTGCTGTTGTTGGTGGTGTAATGTGACTAGGAAAAGAGTACAGTGTAGTTAACTTCCTTATCTGCACCAGAATAATAATCTAAAAAATAATGCAAGGTAAAGAAACTAATAAACAAGAACAACTATCCTAACGTAATGAAACACTCAATTTACTTCCAATTTTTCCAAACTGGTCGTGAAACTGAATCAGTCTTGTGAAATGATTGCCTCACTGTACTATCTAATACTGTATAGTGCAATTCAAGAATGTTATCTGTGTTAATAGCAAGCTTGAGAGACTTTACTTATTTTTTTTAAATGTTCTTTTTTTTTTTTAAGATTTTATTTATTTATTTGAGAGAGAGAGAGAGAACAAGAGACAGAGAGCATGAGAGGGAGGAGGGTCAGAGGGAGAAGCAGACTCCCCGCCAAGCAGGGAGCCCGATGCGGGACTCAATCCCAGGACTCCAGGATCATGACCTGAGCTGAAGGCAGTCGCCTAACCAACTGAGCCACCCAGGCGCCCGAGCTTGAGAGACTTTAGACTCATGCATTATTGACTTGGTTAGAGCCATACAATTTGGATAAATAACATATCAAAACAAACTGTAAAAAAAGGGTAATCAATGCTTCTGTCACTGATTGAACCCCAGGTTAAGGGTTGAAAAAATGTTTGAGAAATATTAGTCCTAGAAGAGAGTAGATAAATAATTTTTAAGGGTAAGACTGAAGATTTAATAATTGTATTTCATGTTTCCAAATCCCCAATATTAAAATTGAAGATTCATGAAAGAGAAATTAAAATACCCAGGGATTCTTAATATTAAAAGTCATTTTTCATAAATCTTTATTTATGTGTTTTAACATAGCAAGTGATCATAATACTAAACAGGGCACCATATTTCTATGGTATAATTCCACTACCATTTTTTATGTTGTTAGTTTTCCTTAAATATACATATATATGTAATGTGCATAGTATGTTACTATTAACAAATATATTTTTTGAGGGGGAGGAGCAAGATGGCAGAGGAGTAGGAGACCTAAATTTCATCTGGTCCCAGGAATTCAGCTAGATAGGGATCAAACCATTCTGAACACCTACGAACTCAACAGGAGATCAAAGAAGAGAATAGCAGCAACTATCTGAACAGAAAAACAACCACTTTCTGGAAGGTAGGACTTGTGGAGAAGTGAATCCGAGACAATATTTGAGAAGATAGACCACAGGGGAGGGAGCCTCCATCAGCAGGCTCTGGCAAGTGATAGAGCAGCAGAGCACAAAATCGGAACTTGTAGAAGTATGCTCCACTGAGTGACATTACTCCAGTGGCTAAGCAGGGGGTGGAACCCTCACTGGGACGGTGTGGTCTCAGGACCTTCAGGGTCACAGAAAGACCGGGGGTGTCTGAGTGCAGCAGAGCTCCCAGGTATCAGAGGGGTGAAGCTGGTAGCAAAGACGGAGCCGAGGAGTGGGCTCTCAACTCAGGGTTGCCATAAACCGTGATCTGAGGCACATTTGGGCCACTGCTCTTCCAGCAGGGACCCAACAAGTGGCAGATCTGGGGAGACTCCCCTTCCTCCCCTGGGAGGAGGGGCACAGAAATGCACCACAGGACTCTGCTGGGTTTGGAGACTCCACACAGGGTCATGTGCCAGAGATAGAAACACTCGGTCACAGGCCAGGTGAGCACGGAATGCAGCCAGAGACTGGGGAGAGAGGAGTGATTGGCTTCTTTTCTCTGGGGGCTCACTGAGGAGTGGGGCCCTGAGCACTTGGCTCCTCCAGGGCAGAGATAGGGAGGCTGCCATTTTCACTCCCATCCTCCAAAGCTCTACGGAAAGTTTGCAGGGAACAAAAGCTACCAAGAGCAAACCAGAGCAGATTACCTAGCCCGGCCCCGGCAAGGGTGGGGCAATTCCACCTGGGGCAAAGACATTTGGGAATCACTGCAACAGGCCCCTCCACCAGAAGATCAGCAAGAACAGCCAGCCAAGCCCAAGTTTGCCAATCAATGAAAAGGCAGAACGCCAGCACTAGGGGAATACAGCACATAGAATTCATGGCTTTTATCCCCCTGATCATTTAGTCTTTCAAAGTTAATTCTTTTTAATTTTTTTTTCTTTTTCTTTTTTTTTGAATTTTTCTTTTTCCCTTTTTAAACCAACATCGTATCAATCCCTTTTTTAAAAATCTTTTTTATTTTTCATTTTTAGTGTCATATTTTATCCCTTCATAGTAGTTAACCTTATTTTTGGTATATATATAAGTTGTTCTCTCTAAAATTTTGGGATACAGTTTCTTCTAACAGACCAAAACATACCCTAAATCTCTAGTGTATGGCTTTGTTCTAGTCTCCTGCCTGATCACGTTCTTTCCCTTTCTTTTTTTTAATTTCTCTTCTTTCTTTTTTCAACCAACTTCTTATCAATTCCTTTTATAAAATCTTATATAATTTTCATCTTTACAGTCATATTCCATCCTTTCATTGTATTTACCTTATTGTTGTACTTATATAAGCTTTTCTTTCTTTAAAATTTTGGGAGGCAGTTACTTCTAACAGACCAGAATACACCCAAAATCTAGTGTGTGGCACTGACCTATTCAACAGCCTGATCATATTTGATCATATTCTTTCTTTTTAAATCTTTTTCTTTTTCTCTTTTTTTTCTTTTCCTTACTTCCTCCTGGTTTCAGGTCTCTTCTGATTAGTTTAGCATATATTTTTCTGGAATCATTCTTACCCTGTTAACATTTTGTTCTCTCATTCATCTATTCTCCTCCGGACAAAATGACAAGACAGAAAAAATCACCTCAACAAAAAGAACAAGAGGCAGTACCGACTGCCAGGGACCTAATCAATATGAACATTAGTAAGATGTCGGAGCTAGAGTTTAGAATGACGATTTTCAAGATATTAGCTGGGCTTGAAAAAAGCATGGGAGATATTAGAGAAACTCTTTCTGGAGAAATAAAAGAACTAAAATCTAACCAAGTTGAAATCAAAAGGCTATTATTGAGGTACAATAAAAAATGGAGGCTCTAACTGCTATGATAAATGAGGCAGAAGAGAGAATCAGTGATATAGAAGAACAAATGATGGAAAATAAAGAAGCTGAGAAAAAGAGAGATAAACAACTACTGGATCATGAGGGCAGAATTCAAGAGATAAGTGATACCATAAGATGAAACAATATTAGAATAATTGGGATCCCAGAAGAAGAAGAAACAGAGCGAGGGGCAGAAGGTATATTGGAGCAAATTACAGCAGAGAACTTCCCTAATTTGGGGAAGGAAACAGGCATCAAAATCCAGGAGGCACAGAGAAGCCCCATCTATCAATAAAAATAGGTGAACATTCCGACATCTAAGAGTAAAACCTACAAGTCTCAGAGAAAAAGAGAAAACCCTGAAAGCAGCTCAGGACAAGAGGTCTATAACCTACAATGGTAGAAACATTAGATTGGCAACAGACCTATCCACAAAGACCTGGCAGGCCAGAAAGGACAGGCATGATATATTCAGAGCACCAAAAGAGAAAATATGCAGCCAAGATACTGTATCCAGCTAGGCTGTCATTGAAAATAGAAGGAGATATAAAAAACTTCCAGGACAAACAAAAACTAAAAGAATTTGAAAACACAAAACCAGCCCTACAAGAAATATTGAAAGGGATCCTCTAAGCAAAGAGAGAGCTTAAAAGCAACATAGATCAGAAAGGACAACAGACAATATACAGTAACAGTCACCTTACAGGCAATACAATGGCACTAAATTCCTATCTTTCAATAGTTACCCTGAATATAAATGGGCTAAATGGCCCAATCAAAAGACACAGGGTATCAGAATGGATAAAAAAACAAGACCACTGATATGCTATCTGCAAGAGACTCATTTTGGGCCCAAAGACACCTCCAGATTGAAAGTGAGGGGGTGGAAAACCATTTACCATGCTATGACACCAAAAGAAAGCTGGGATGACAATCCTTATAGCAGACATATTAGATTTTAAACCAAAGACTATAATAAGAGATGAGGAACGACAGTATAGCATACTTAAAGGATCTATCCAACAAGAAGATCTAACAATTATAAATATCTATGCCCCTAACATCGGAGCTGCCAATTATATAAGGCAATTAATAACAAAAGCAAAGAAACACATCGACAACAAAACAATAATAGTGGGGGACTTTAACACCCCCCTCACTGAAATGGACAGATCATCTAAGCAAAAGATCAACAAGGAAATAAAGACTTTAAATGACACACTGGACCAAATGGACTTAACAGACATATTCAGAACATTCCATCCCAAAGCAACAGAATACACATTCTTCTCTAGTGCCCATAGAACATTCTCCAGAAGAGATCACGTCCTAGGTCATAAATCAGGTCTCAACCCATACCAAAAGATTGGGATCATTCCCAGCATCCTTTCTTGATCAAAACTCTTCAGAATACAGGGATAGAGGGTACATACCTCAATATCATAAAAGCCATCTATGAAAAACCCACAGTGAATATCATTCTCAATGGGGAAAAACTGAGAGCTTTCCCCCTAAGGTCAGGAACATGGCGGGAATGTCCACTCTCACCACTGCTATTCAACATAGTATTAGAAGTCCTAACCACAGCAATCAGACAACAAAATGAAATCAAATGCATCCAAATCAGCAAAGAAGTCAAACTCTCACTCTTTGCAGATGATATGATACTTTATGTGGAAAACCCAAAAGACTCCACCCCAAAACTGCTAGAACTCACATAGGAATTCAGTCAAGTGGCAGGGTATAAAATCAATACCCAGAAATCAGTAGCATTCCTATACACCAACAACAAGACAGAAGAAAGAGAAATTAGGGAGTCAATCCCATTTACAATTGCACCCAAAACCATAAGATACCTAGGAATAAATCTAACCAAAGAGACAAAGGATCTGTACTCAGAAAACTATAAAATGCCGATGAAAGAAATTGAGGAAGACACAAAGAAATGGAAAAATGTTCCATGCTCATGGAGTGGAAGAACAAATATTGTGAAGATGTCAATGCTACCTAGAGCAATGTACACATTTAATACAATCCCTATCAAAATACCATCCACTTTTTTCAAAGAAATGGAACAAATAATCCTAAAATTTGTATGGAACCAGAAAAGACCCCGAATAGCCAGAGGAATGTTGAAAAAGAAAAGCAAAGCTGGTGGCATCATAATTCCGGACTTCAAGTTATTCTATAAAGCTGTCATCATCAAGGCAGTATGGTACCAGCACAAAAACAGACACAGAGATCAATGGAACAGAATAGAGAGCCCAGAAATGGACCCTCAACTCTATGGTCAACTCATTTTTGACAAAGCACGAAAGAATGTCCAGTGGAAAAAAGACAGTCTCTTCAACAAATGGTGTTGGGAAAATTGGATAGCCACATGCAGAAGAATGAAACTGGACCATTTTCTTACACCACACACAAAAATAGACTCCAAATGTTTGGAAGACCTCAATGTGAGACAGGAATCCATCAAAATCCTAAAGGAGAACACAGGCAGCAACCTCTTTGACCTCAGCCGCAGCAACTTCTTCCTAGAAACACCGCCAAAGGCAAGGGAAGCAAGGGCAAAAATGAACTATTGGGACTTCATCAAGATAAAAAGCTTTTGCACAGCAAAAGAAACAGTCAACAAAACCAAAAGACAACTGCCAGAATGGGAGAAGATATTTGCAAATGACATTTCAGATAAAGGGCTAGTATTCAAAATCTAAACAACTTATCAAACTCAATACCCAAAGAACAAATATTCCAATCAAGAAATGGGCAGAAGACATGAACAGACATTTTTCCAAAGAAGACAT
The DNA here is from genome assembly GCF_011800145.1 of Mirounga leonina. NCBI lineage: Eukaryota > Metazoa > Chordata > Mammalia > Carnivora > Phocidae > Mirounga > Mirounga leonina. Next base: position 77,933,716 of record NW_023270305.1, on the reverse strand, counting down.
CCAAACGGCCAACAGATACATGAAAAAGTGCTCAACATTGCTCAGCATCAGGGAAATCCAAATCAAAACCTCAATGAGATATCACCTCACACCACTCAGAACAGCTAAAATTAACAAGTCAGGAAACGCAGATGTTGGTGGGGATGCAGAGAAAGGGGAACCCTCCTCCACTGTTGGTGGGAATGCAAGCTGGTGTGGCCACTCTGGAAAACAGTATGGAGGTTCCTCAAAAAATTGAAAATAGAGCTACTATACGATCCAGTAATTGCACTACTGGGTATTTACCCCAAGATACAAATGTAGGGATTTGAAGTGGCATGTGCACCCCGATGTTTATAGCAGCAATGTCCACAATAGCCAAACTATGGAAAGAGTCAAGATGTCCATCAACAGATAAATGGATAAAGAAGATGTAGTATATATATACAATGGAATATCATGCAGCCTTCAAAAAATTGAAATCTTGCCATTTGCCACAAAGTGGATGGAACTGGAGGGTATTATGCTGAGCAAACTAAGTCAATCAGAGAAAGACATGTATCATATGACCTCACTGATATGAGGAATTCTTAATGTCAGGAAACAAACTGAGGGTTGCTTGAGTGGTTGGGGGAGGGAGGGATGGGGTGGCTGGGTGATAGTCATTGGGGAGAGTATGTGCTATGGTGAGCACTGTGAGTCACAGACCTGTACCTCTGGAAGAAATAATACATTATATGTTAAAAAAGAGAAGATAATTGGAAGGGAAAAATGAAAGGGGGGGAAATCGCAGCGGGAGACAAACTATGAGAGACTATGGACTCTGAGAAACAAACTGAGGGTTCTAGAGGGGAGGGGGTGGGGGGATGGGTTAGCCTGGTGATGGGTGTTAAAGAGGGCACCTACTGAATGGAGCACTGGGTGTTATATGCAAACAATGAATCATGGAATATTATATCAAAAACTAATGATGTAATATATGGTGATTAACATAACATAATAAAATAAAATTAAAAAAACAAATATATTTTTATATATTTCAAAATGCTAAAAAACATGAAAATACACAAAATATTCAGAAATATAGAAAGTGATCTCTACTTGAGAAAGACATTTGACAATAAAAGCAGCAAAGAAAGGGAATATTAATACAAAAGAAAATTTTGTAAAAATTGAAACATAATACTACAAATATTTAATATTAAAAATTGTCATTCCTAAATAAAATTTTAAAAAAACTAAGGATTAATTGTTTTATTCCATGATCTTAATCTTTGTTTCATGATAACTATTCCAGGTGTAGAAAATGTCTTTCGTTTTGTGTTGAAGTTGGTCACATCATTGTTTAATGTGTTCCACAGTGTTTTTCTGTTGGGTTTGTTGGCTTTCTCTGATACTGTTTTTTTGGTTGGAGTCACTATTACTGCTTTAATTCAGATTTTAGATTAGTTTCTAACTCCATGTCACAATATTTCACAACATTATCATCTTCTTTTTTTGCATCTCTTCTTTTAAGGTATTTACAAAAACCTGTAGTCTGTAGCTAGCAAGGTTAATAGCATACCACAAAATCTCCTTATAAAATTGTCAATTTGAGGACTTTTTCCTTGCCTCCAAAGCTTGCTATTTCTTAGCACTCTACTCACAGGAATTGTACAAAATATGCTGTGCATATAAAAGTATTAATATTTATTTTACTTGCAAAAATGCCTTACTAGTAGTAACACCAGATCCAGGAAAACACACATAATATGCCAACAAGAACAAGGGAGACTGATTCAAACATGCTAGCTCCTCTCCTTCATGTTTCTTTCCTGGACCATGGAACTGTAAAACTTAACCCTTGACTGACTGTCAGCTTGTCCTGCTCTTGTTTTCAACTTGTCATCAATGGATTCCTGTGAACTGGTAGGTCTCTCTGTTGCTTACTAAGCACCAATTTTCACATGAGAATTATAATACATTTCCTGTTCTCCTGATTTATCAAATGATCTCTTAGAAGATCTAGGATTTGGGAAAGCATAGAAAGATCTCAAAAAATGCCAGGAAGGAATTCCTACACAGAAACATTTAACTGTATTTAAACATATGAAGTACAGCTGAGAGAAACATGTTTAATTTGGAAACCACTATTGTAAAGACTAATATTTCTTCCTCTTTCTTCACTCTTATCAGGTATTTATCAAGTACCTGTATGTGGAAGACATTATATCAAGTACTTACATGAAAGCAAAAGCAGAATTCAATGAGGCCCTGACCTCTGGTGGCTCTGAAAAAGCAAAGTGACCTAGTGGTACATAAATTAGAACATAAATTAACATAAAGAGTCTGAGCAAAGAAAGAAGTGAAGATAAACATAACAGGATATGAGTGGAAGGTGAGTTACTCCAGCTCTATTCCAAATAGATTCCAAATATCTGTTTCAAACTAGATCTCAGATAGTGATAGATCTAGTGAAAGCAATGATTTAAAATAGTTTTTAATTCTCTCACTCTCTTTCTCCATCTCTAACCCATTTAGTATTAACTTTTAAATGCCACCCCTAGATCTGTTTTTGTTTCTGTCAGAGTAGCTTGTAGCAGACTAACACTCCCAGTGAAAACAAATAGACAGCCCATAAAATCTAATATAGTATGTATATAATATGTATAAAGTGTAAAACATAATATATATTATATAAAACTATATAATGTATAATACTATATATTATTACATAAATAATATATCATATATAACACATACATACTATTAATTCTATATGTGTTTCTGTTTTTATAGATATAGATATCCAGACTAGAGGACCAAGATTGCTGAGAGGCAAAACCATGAAGATGAGCTCACATTTCATAGCTACTTTTTCTGTGGGGGTATTTCTAATTGCAAGACTGAATCAAGATACTGACATTCCAAGATTTGCCCATGTAAAGGGTCACTACTTGGTCGTGTGGGAAGTAGATAAATAAGCACAGCTTTAGCAGTTATAGAGCTGAAAAGAAAAAAAAAAAGGAGAATTGTCTGGCAAAGCTCTTGTTGACCACAGAAAGGTGGAGAGCTAAGCTTGGCACAAGCCAAAAAAATACATTTCTATATACCAGCAACAGATAATTGGAAATACAACTTTTTAAATAGTACTTTCAATACTGTAGAAGTCATAAAATACTTAAGAATACATTTTGCAAAAGATATATAAGAACATTACACTGAAAAAAAAGAGAGAGAGAAACATTGTTGTGAGAAATTAAAGAAGACTGAATAAATGAGGAGGTATATATTATGCTCATGATTTGGAAGAATCAATACAGTTAAATTATCAATTTTGGTTAAATTGACCTATAGATCTTAATCTGTCCAATCTTAATTCAGCCATGTGTTTATAGAAATTGACAACCTCTTTCAAAGTCTGTATCAAAATGCAAAGAAACTAGTATATCCAACATATTCTAGATAAAGAAGAACAAGTTGGAGTATTTATACAATCTGACTTCAAGACAATATAAATCTATATTAATCAAGACAATGTGATTTTTTCAGGCATGAGGATTAAGAAATAAAGCAGTATATAAAGCCTAAAAATAGAAACAAACTTAGTCATTTGACTTTCAATTAAGGTACAAAGAAATCCAAAAACAGTTGAAAGCTTGTTAAAAAATGGTGAAGGTAAACTTGAACATCCAAAGGAAAAAAAAACAAACAATAATCCTTGATTTGTGCCCTATCCTTTACACAAAAATTAATTTGAGGTTGATTATACAATCTAAATATGAAAGCTAAAGTTATGAAGACTTTAGAAGAAAACAGGAGAATTTCTTCATGACATGAGGGAAAGCAATGGTCTCTTAGCTAGGACACAGAAAGCATTAAACATTAAAGAAAAAACATTTAGAAATTGTACTTAGGAAAACTAAAATCTTGGGGTGCCTGGGTGGCTCAGTTGGTTAGGTAGCTGACTCCTGGTTTTAGCTCAGGTCATGATATCCGGGTCCTGGGACTGAGCCCCACATCCAGCTCCACATTCAGTGGGGAATGTACCTGAGGGTTCTCTCTCTCCTTCTCCCACTGTCCCTCCCCATGCTTGCTCTTACTCTCTCTCCCAAATAAATAAATATTAAAAAAAAAAACTAAACTAAAATCTTCTGCTCATCAAAATACATCATTAAGATCATGGAATGGCATTCCATAGACTGAGAAAATATTTTCAAAAAACATCTGATAAAGGATTAGTCACTAGAATAAATTAAGAGCTCCTATAGTTCAATAATAAAAAGACAAACAAGCAAATATAAAATCTTAACAAAATATTTGGACAGACATTTCACAAAAGAGGATATATAAATATTTAATGAGGATATGAAACATTAGGGAACATTAAGTATAAGAAAAATGAAAATTAAAACCATAACAGTATAACAATGTACACAACTCAAATGGCTAAAATTTTTAAGAACTGGCAGTACCAAACATAGATGAGGATATGGAATATGAAAAACTTTTATACATGTTGGTGGGAGTGTAAAAGGCTATTCCCAATTTGGAAAGGGCCTGGAAATGTCTTATAAAATTACAGATATGAGTAGACTTGAAAGAAAAGAAAAATTTCCAGTTAGCCATAATGGAGTAACAGATGTTAAATTTATCTTTCTGCCTTAAACAACTAAAAAACAAACAAAATATGTGACACAACTAGCAGATGTTGGAAAACAGGCAACACAAGACAGTAACTTCTTTGAGAAGGCCACCATATGATTCTTAAGAAAAACAGCTTACTGCCTCAAGTTTCCAGACCAAGTTGTAGAGAAAGGAAACTGAAAGCGAGACTAGCAATCCACTTGAGTTGAGGAGGCAGTGTTGGCAATTTAAAGAAGCCACAGGGGGACAAAAGTTACAGGGCACAGTAACAGAGAGAAGAGAGCTTCACAGATAGAACTACAGAGTTTTGCCGACTCTTCCTTCTAGCATGAAAGTGAGAACTGATAAGTTCTTGTTTGTGAGGAAACAAACCAAGGCTGGGAAAAAGAAATAGATCACATATAATGCCAACAGCCAGAAAAGAGAAACCCTGCACATCTTGGGGCTCCAGCTTCAGTATTCAGAATTCTGAAAATCACCTCTGTGGTAGGGCCAAAATAACCCCAAACTGAAGACTGCTCTGGTGTTTACCAATAAATTTAAAAGCAAGTCTCAAAAAAGATCATACTAATTCTAAAAATCTTCATTGTATCTTGAAATAAAACCAAAAATAATTCAAGGAGAGAAACCCAGGACCTAACAACACAAAATTCAATGTCCCGTATCCAATTCAAAAAACTACCCAAAATGCAAAAAAAGCAGGAAAAAAATGTTTCACAATGAGGAGAAAAACCAATCATTAAAAATAAGTCATGATAGGGGAGTTTGGGTGGCTCAGTCAGTTAAGCGCCTGCCTTCAACTCAGGTCATCATCCCAGGGCCCTGGGATTGAGCTCCCTGTCGGGCTTCTTGCTCAGCAGGGAGCCTGCTTCTCCCTGTCTGCCTGCCTGCCACTCCCCCTGCTATTGCTCTCTCTCTCACTCTCTCTCCCTCTGTCAAATAAAGAAATAAATAAAATATTTTTTAAAAATGAGTCATGATAATGTTGGTAGAGAAAGATAGTAAACCAGCTCTCATAAATACACTTCGTTATGTTCAAGAAGGTAGGAGTCATAATGAGCATGTTAACAGGAGGCATGTTAGATATTTAAAAGACTCAAATTGAACTTCTAGTGATGAAAAATACACTGAAACAGATTAATATAAATTATATAAACTCCAGAAGAAAAGATTAGTAAACTAGAAGTACCAGCAATATAAATTATTCAAAAAACAAAAGTTAAAAACAAAAACAGAAAACAACTTGAAAAGGAGATAAGCAGGCTCAGTGAGCTATGAGACCACTTCAAACAGTCTAATAAGTGTATAATTGGAGTCACCTAAAGAGAACAAGTGACAGGGGTGCCTGGGTGGCTCAGTCGTGAAGCATCTGCCTTCAGCTCAGGTCATGGTCTCAGGGTCCCAGGGTCCTGGGACTGAGCCCCACATCGGGCTCCTGCTCTGTGAGGAGCCTGCTTCTCCCTCTCCCTCTCCCACTCCCCCTGCTTGTGTTCCCTCTCACTGTGTATCTCTCTGTCAGATAAATAAATAAAATCTTAAAAAAAAAAAAGAGAACAAGTGACAGAAAAACAAAAAAAATATTTGAAGAAAAAAATGGCCAAATATTCTTTCCAAATTTGATGAAAATCTTCTGACCTAAGAAGTTCAGCAAATTTCAAGCAAAAGAAGACTATATCATCTCCTTTCATAATCAAATTGCTTAAAAGTAGTTATAAAGAGAAAATCTTAAGAGCAGATCAGGAAAAGACACAATATATGACAAGGATAAGAATGACATCAAACCTCTTCTCAGGAAACAAAAGTATCTGGGTGCTTGGGTGGCTCAGTCAGTTAAGCATTGACTCTTAATTTCAGTTCATGTCATCATCTCAGGGTCAGGAGATCAAGCCTGGCATAAGGCTTGTGCTGGGCATGGAGCCTGCTTAAGATTATTTCTCTCCCTCTCCATCTGGCCCTCCCCACCCCCGTATCTCTTTTTCCAAAAAAAAAGAAAAAAAAGAAAAAAAGAAACCCAAATAAGTGGAGAAAAATAGATACTAAAGATAAAGGAAGAAGTCAATTAAATGTCAAACAATAAAATAGAGAAAATCAGTGAAATCAAAACATGTGATTAATAAACATGATAAAGTACTAGCCAGACTAATCAAGAAAACAAAAGAGAAGATACATTTAAAAATATGAGTGATGAGAGTGTAGACATCATTACACATCCTATGACATTAAAAGTACAATAAGGGACGCTATAAACAAATTTATGCCAATAAATTTGACAAGTTAAATGAAACAGCTGAATTTGTTGACATACATATACTTCCAAGCTCACAAAACAAAAAAATAGATAATCTGAAAAGTCATATCTCTATAAAAAGACTGATTTTTTAGTTAAAACATTTCTGGAAAAAAAAATGGCTCAGAGGCTTCATTGCTGAATTCAACCAAGCATTTAAGCAAGAAAAAATATCAATTTTATGCAATTGATATTAGAATATAAAAGAAGAAACAGTGTATTTCATTTTATAAGGCCTGCATTACCCAAACTAGACAAAAAGATTATAATAAAAGAAAACTAGAAGCTAATATTCCTCCTAAAAGTAGAGGTAGCAATTCCCAAGAAAAATTGAGAAATTAAATCCAACTATATATGTAATATAAAATGCATCATGAGCAAGTGTGAGTTATCCCAGGAATTCAAGGTCGGTTTAAAATTTGAAAATCAATTCATGTTGTTCATAATATTATTAAACTAAGAAAAACTAAAACCATATGATCATCTTAATTTATCTGGAAAAAGCATTTGACAAAATCTAACATGTATTCATAAAGAAAACTCCTAGTTTTGGGATGCCGGGGTGGCTCAGTCAGTTAAGTGTCTGCCTTCAGCTCAGGTCATGATCCCAGGGCCCTGGGACTGAGTCGGGCTCCTTGCTCAGCAGGGAGCCTGCTTCTCCCTCTGGCTGCCACTCCCCTTGCTTATTTTCTCTCTCTCAATTCTCTCTGACAAATAAATAAATAAAATCTTAAAAAAAAAAGAAAACTCCTAGTTTTATTCCTAGCAAACTGGGAATAAAATTGTTCTTCATTCTGATAAAAAGAACCTATAAAAATCATACAGCTAGCATCATAATGATTAAATAATATGTAGTCTTTGTAAGAAGGAGATCCTGATCTCACCATTTATATGTGACATAGTACCTAATCATGGAATTAGAGTCATACAGATTAGTAAAGGGGCAGTAAAATGGTCTTTATGTGCAGATGTGATGATCTTACATATAGAAAATACTAAGGAATCTATAAGAACATCACTAGAAATAATAAGTGACTTTAGCAGCATTGCAAGATTTGAAGTTAGTATACAAATATCATTCTACTTACATATCCTGTAAATGGACAATCAGGAAGCGAAACTAAAAACAATTACTTTTGTAGTTCAATTAGAAATTATGAAATGCTGGGACGCCTGGGTGGCTTAGTCAGTTAAGTGTCTGACTTCGGCTCAGGTTATGACCCCAGGGTCTTGGGATCAAGACCCACATCTGGATTCCCACTCAGCAGGGAGTCTGCTCATCTCTCTGCCCCTTCCCTTGTTCATACTCTCTTTCTCTCTCTCAAATAAATAAATAAAATCTTTTTTAAAAAGAAAGTATGAAATGCTTATGGATAAATATGAAAAATTTGTACAGGACTTGTACAATCAAATCTATAAAATATTTCTTAAAGAAGACAAATAAATGGAGAGAAGAATCTGTACTTTATATTACATTTGAAATACATGCAGTTTGTCATATATCATTTATACCCCAATAAAGCTACAAAAATATCTAACTATATGTCTGTTCTAAGACCCACACACATATATACACAAACTGACAACTCCTAATAGGAATAAACCAATAAAAAGCTAATAAAAGATGAACAAAAATATTTAATAGACACATCACACATTTAAAAAAGGTATATGGATGGGAAATAAGCACATAAAAAATGTTCAACATCATTAGTAATGAGAAAGGTGTAATTTAAAATCAAAATTTTGTCACTACACAGCCACTAGATTAGCTGAAGTTTAAAAAACAGCCCATACCAAATGTTGGCAAGCACATGTCACAACTAAAAGTCTAATATTGGTTATGGAAATCAAATACAGTACAACAATACACCATTTTGAGAAAAGATTTCTTGAGGAGTTAAACATATATTCACCATGTGATTGGGCATTCAATCTACACCTAAAAATGTAAATGCAATAAAAATAAAGCACATGCCCACACCAGGACTTTTGCAAAGAACTGTACATATCAGCTTTATTTGTAATAACTAAAACAACTTGAAACGATCCAAAAGTCCATCAACAGGTGCATGAATAAATTGTGGTATATCAACATAGAATGTTGCTCTGCAAAAAAAGAAAAGAAACTATTGATAATTATTTGATTGATGATCATGATTGAAAATAATAATGATCAATATTTAATAAAAAATCTTAAATTTATTTATTTGTCTAAGACAAATCTTAAATTAATTATGCTGAATGAAAAAAGGACAAAGGAGAGCACATATAGTATGATTCCATTTATATAGAATTCTAGAAATTGCAAACTAATCCATAATAAGAGAAAGTAGAGTGCCTGAGGTTGGAGGAGAGAAGGAAAAGTTTACAATAGGGACATAAGGAAATTTCTTTGTTTGATATCGGATGGGTTCTTTATCTTGATCCTAGTGAAAGGTTTACTGGTATATACATATGTCAAAACTCACCAAATGTTGCACTTTAAATACGTACATTTTTCATGTATCAATTATACATAATTGTAAAGCTACAAACAATCTAAACATGTCTATCCTCTGACCTTCATTTCTACTCCTAGAAAATACATACATACACAAAAATATGTGTATAAGAATTGCATATCAGCTCTATTCTTAAGAGCCCCAAACTGGAAATAGCTCATGTGTTCATCAAAAAGAAAATACACAAAATAACTGGAGAGTATACTTAAAATGGAATACTACTTAGTGATAAAAATGAGTCAACTGCTGATGCATGTAACAATGTGGATGGATCTCAGGAACATTGTGTTGAGTGAAAGAAGCTTTTCACCAGAGCAAGTGTGTGATTACACTTATGGGTCCACCTATTACTAGAACAGACAAACCTCATCTACAGTGAAAAAATCACAATAGTGGTTGCCTTTTAGTTGTAGGGGTGGGGATTTAGGAAAAGGAGGATGAGAGAAATTTCTAGGGTGTTTGATTACCCTGTATCTTGACAGGAATTTGGATTGCATTTGTTGAGACTCATCGAAGAGTACACTTATGAATTGCACATTCCACTGCAAATCTTACTTCAAAAGACAAAAAGGAGCAAGGATAAATACTAATCTCTAGTTAACGATATATTTGCAGGAAGGCACACATATGTCTGCAACCTATTTCAAAATATACTTAAAAAAAGAATGTTGTATGAATAGAAGATAAATAGATGGGCAGATGTGTGATAAAGCAAGTACAGTAAAATATTAACTACAAAAACTAGATAGTGGGAATCTGTGTGTTCTCTATAATATTGTTTTAACTTTCCCAGGTTCTCAATTTTTTTTCCATAATGATCTGTTATAAATTTGCCCACCTCTTATTAGGAGGTAAAATCTATTTTTCCACCCCATGAATCAGTACTGGGTTTGTGACTTGGTCAAAATATGTGGCAGAGAAAATATGTGGTTTAACAAAGACTGCACACATGGAGAAAAGTCCAAATGTTGCAGCTAAGGCTATCTAACTGCCAACCAACACCAAACATGTGGGAGAACCCAGACGAGTTCAAAAAAGCTGCCTACTACTTGACCCTCAGCTGACCACATGCATGAGTGAGCCCAGCCAAGACCAGGGAAGCACCCAGTTGATAGTTTGTGAACAGCAATAGCTAATAATACACGTTGATCTTTGGTATATTACATAACCTCTCTCGACTTCCATTTTTCATAGTATCTATTACATAGGACTATGGAGATAATCCAAAGGATTTAGAACAGTTGATAAGATAATCCAAAGGATTTAGAGCAGTTGAAAATGCATATATGCTTAAAATTACTGCCTATTAACACCATCTCAGAGAGCTTCCATGATGACCAGCTAAAAACCCTGGCTGGCAAATTGTTCAGAAGTATAAAGAGAAAGTGTATATATGGTTTATTAATGTTTGCCAAGCCATTACTCTTTTGTCTTGATGCCAGTCCAAATTGAGACTTGTCATACATAAATTTGGAGTTTCACCATTTGCCTCCATTCCAGAAATTTCAGAGCTCTTTCAAAGAGCAATCCAGGGTATCAGGTGATTTTCTGTTATTCCATGTCTTATTATTACATTGTGCCATTTCTGAGACTAAAGTCTCCAGTCACATTTTATTTAAAAAAACAAGTCATCTGAGCTGAAACCTTGTCCAAGCACCTTTCCCCACCATATGCAAACATCTGTTTTCAAAGAACTTGGTCCCTTAAGTATGCTTTCCAAGCAAATTGATCAGGTGGCTTGGCACAGGAGATGGGATCCCTTAAAATTATAAAAGCTGTCTGTGCTTCAGACATAGGTGGCTGCCAAAAGTTCTTGGGTTTAAGCAAACTCTCCATCACTCAGTTGGGGCAAATGAATGGGCCTCCTCAAACAGAAAATATTTAATATCCAAAAGACTGCCTCAAAAGAAACACCGTTTTTACAGCTGGCAATGAAGAATGGGGCACTCACTGGGAGCTGTGCTCCACAGGAGGCCGAGGGCAGCAATTTTGCCTTGTTGGGTTAAAAATCAATCCCCAGAAGGTTGGAATCAGCACTAGTCTGGGCTGACATTTCAATGAGGTGCTCACAATCACCTCTTTTGTTTTACAGAGTGTAAGCAAAATATACTTGTTCAAAACACTGCTTTGAAAACAACTGGCAGATATTTTTCCCATTTCTTTGACTGAGGGAGACTATGGTAAAGCTCCAAATGCATTTCTTTCTGTAGATTATGGCTAATTGAGAGAAGGTAACAGCAGCTAGTGTTCAATCCCTGTGATATGAAGACATCTGAAGCCAGGCCTGTGCTCCCTGGGGTGCCCTGGTGCTAAATCACCCATCCTTCCATATGGAGGTCTCCTTGGGGGTGGGATACCTACAAGGACACCAGTCTCGGGGAAAGATATTAGAGTTCTATGGCTGGGGTCTGCATCTTGGCTAGGACATTTCTGTTAGCACTTTTTATGTTTTCTTTCTTTCTTTCTTTTCTTTTTTAAAGAAATCTCTATACCCAGCATGGGGTTCAAAACCACAACCCCAAGATCAAGGGTCGCATGCTCTACCAACCGAGCCAGCCAGGTGCCCCTTATCAGCACTCTTTTAAAACAAAGATGAAAATACAGCAAGGCATCCATCCACCACTTCAGGAGAGATGGTAGAGGTCTCCTGTTCTTGGCTTAGTGGAAAATTTACGAAACGAGGAGTTGGGGGTTTGATAAGCATAGGTTCCAGAGCATTTAGTGCAAACCTCATAGCTGTGGTATACACTTCACCTCAGAGTTCAACAGTCTCAGAGGAAGATGCTAGTAATACGTGAAGAAAGGTCTTATGCTGTCATCCGTACTAGCAAAGTAAAGTAAACTGGGTTATATTCTGCCGGAGCTCTTAGGACCTTAAAAATGGTAAACACATAATGCAGTTGAAAGGGGAAATAGAATATGCAGTGCCACTCAACTCGTTTGTTAATGGCACACATTTTATTCCACAAAGCATCACATTTGGTCCTCAGAGAGTATAGTGTGGAAAATAGCTTTATGGTGTGGAATACAGACCATGAACAGATATAAGTGAACTAGTTCATATAGTCCCACTGATAGAAACTGGGATGATTGAAACCACAGGCTCTCTAGCATGTCCCGTAGATCCCAAGTTGGAAGCTGTCTTATATAACCACAAGGAAAGAAAAAAACACTGTCAGGATGAACATCCCTGGGTGGGAGTGAGGTCAAGTCTCCCATGGATGTCCAGGAATGTCGCTAGGCTAATAAGTAGAATAAGCACACCCATGAAAGCAGAAAGGAGGTCGGATTCCTTTTTTTTTTTTTTTTTTAAGATTTTATTTTTTTGACAGGGAGAGAGAGCACAAGTACGGGGAGGGGCAGAAGGAGAGGGAGAAGCAGGCTCCCCACAGAGCAGGGAGCCCGATGCAGGGCTCCATCCCAGGACCCTGAGATCATGACCTGAGCTGAAGGCAGACGCTTAACTGACTGAGGCACCCAGGCGTCCCGGGAAGGTCGGGTTCTAACTCAGTTCCCAAGCTCATCTTTTCCTGCAACTGACAGTTGCCTAGCTGCCCTCAGAGCCCTAGGCCCCTGGGTACATTCTCTGCTCTGATAGGAGGAGCATGGGGTGCTTCTGGCCACTTGGATAAAATGAAGTAAAGAGAAACGGTTATTTACTAATGATATCAAGGAGCCAGAGAAAATTAAATTCTTTCTTAAGAATTTATGTCTATGTAGTGGGAACAACTCGGAACTTGGCTTTAGGAAACCAGTGGTCCAGTCTCAGTAAATGAGTCAGCTCTTACATCGTCATTTTCTGATATTTATGAAGAGATTAGTTAATCTCCAGAGTACCACTAAAGTGAAAAATCCAGGAGTTTGCATTTGGATCAGACAACAGTTGCTCACTTTCCCTTATTCAAGACCCCACTGATATTTGTTGAACGGTAGTTATCCTATAGTCTCTAAGGAAGGAAGAAAAGAGAATAAGAAGGGTGAACACTTGCAAGGAATTTCTAACCTCTATGCAGTGATGGCATATTTCCAGAGGGTTGAAAAATGGTGTAGGTGTCATAGCACTGACTGTCAGCAATTCTTGTCTGCAGCTATTGCCCTTGGGGTGCTTAGATAACAACTAGTCCTTCCTCCTTCCCTCCCTCCCTTCCTCCCTCCCTTCCTCCCTTTCTTCCTTCCTTCCTTCCTTCCTTCCTTCCTTCCTTCCTTCCTTCCTTCCTTCCTTCCTCCCTCCCTCCCTTCCTTCCTTCTTTCCTTCCTCCCTCCCTTCCTCCCTTTCTTCCTTCCTTCCTTCCTACCTCCCTCCCTCCCTCCCTTCCTTCCTCCCTTCCTTCCTTTTTCTTCCTTCATTCTGCGTGCCTGCCTATCTGCCTGCCTCCCTCCCTCCCTTCCTTCCTTCCTTCCTTCCTCCCTCCCTTCCTTCCTTCCTTTTTCTTCCTTCATTCTGCCTGCCTGCCTATCTGCCTGCCTCCCTCCCTCCCTTCCTTTCTTCTACCCTCCCTCTTCTCATTAAATGAATAAAATACACTTATAGGAAGTAATGCATTTCCTTTGTTGTAATATGAAATTTTGTATGTCCTTGATTAAGGCTTGTGTCAGATTTTGATGTGAATTGAAGTTTTTCCCTTGATAGAAGGCTCATATTTCTTATTCCCAAATACTATAGAGCAATAGGTAATTATTACCCTCTTGATATTACCAAAAGTAGTGGACTGAGTAATCTAGGATTAGATTTAAGTGTTACAAATGGCATACAGCCTTAGAGCTTCTTAGTCATAACCATATCCACAGCAACACACAGTGAAATCTACCCCAACCCTGTTTTTAATGATAATGAAAGCTGATAATAATACAAGTTGTGTTTCAGGATCACCTTTTATCTTGAGGCTCCACTTACTGTGAAATCTAAATAACCAAATATTCTTCCAAATGATTTTAGTACAACAGTACTAAATCATTACCTGCTATTTTTTTGCACTGGGTTGCCAATAATGTTCCTATATGGTTGAACTATTTATTTTGCCATTAATATGATCATTACACACTGAGTGCACAGACAGTGCATCTTACATGATGCTTGTGCCACTTTCCACTTCCAAGCTTAAGGGTCTGACACTCTCCTTTTAAAGGGTCATTTCCAATTATTGACAAAAGGGATCTGCCTGCCTCGCTCCCTTCCTCCCTCCCTCCCTCCCTCCCTCCCTCCCTTTCCTATTGACAAAAGGCAGATCCCTTTTGTCAATAATTAGCAACGACCCTTTAAAAGGAGAGTGTCAGACCCTTAAGCTTGGAAGTGGAAAGTGGCACAAGCATCATGTAAGATGCACTGTCTGTGCACTCAGTGTGTAATGATCATATGTTTTGTAGTAAGGCAGTCATTTTCAAAGGAATATGTGTTCTCTCTCAGAGTGACTCCATATACCCTACTTACCTCAAAAAATAAAACTGAAAAAGGAAGGAAGGAAGGGAGGAAGGAAGGAAGGGAGGGAGGGAGGAAGGGAGGAAGGAAAGGAGGAAGGGAGGAAGGAAGGAAGGGAGGGAGGAAGGAAGGAAGGAAGGAAGGAAGGAAGGAAGGGAGGGAGGGAGGAAGGAAGGGAGGAAGGGAGGGAGGGAGGAAGGAAGGGAGGGAGGGAGGGAGGAAGGGAGGGAGGGAGGAAGGGAGCGAGCGAAGGAGGCAGGCAGATAGGCAGGCAGGCAGAATGAAGGAAGAAAAAGGAAGGAAGGGAAGAAGGAAGGAAGGGAAGGAGGAAGGAAGGAAGGAAGGAAGGAAGGAAGACAGGGAGGGAGGGAAGGAGGGAGGGAAGGAGGGAGGGAGGGAGGGAGGGAGGAATATAATTGCTCAGATGTACTCATCATGATAAAAGAGAAATTGTATCATCCAGTAGTCTCTGCAAAGATGTTTTGTAGTAAGGCAGTCATTTTCAAAGGAATATGTGTTCTCTCTCAGAGTGACTCCATATACCCTACTTACCTCAAAAAATAAAACTGAATTGGATTCTCACTAGGGAACAACTCTCCACAACTTGTGAAAGAATAAAGTGCTTGAGCCATTTGAATCTGTTACCACCGTCCAAATTGCAGGACTTACCTTTCGGTCAGGTGGACAGAGTAGATGTCCACTTCTGTGAGGGGATTTGTGAAACTACAAGAGGGCAATTATCACCTGCCATGGGGTATGATTTTACATTAGAAGTTCATTTGGTGAGATGAAACCGCCAACCCTTTGAAGGGATATACTTATACCAGATCAGCCATCAGTCCCTGATACTGAGTGAAGTTAGCTTTCCTGAGAGGAGCTTACTGGAGAAAGTTCAGATGGGGCATGAACTTATTGGTAACTGTCTATGAAATCAGGAGTCCGAACTCTCAGACTCAAAGGAAGAGAAAGTCTTTGGTGTGGCCACACACACACCTTCTGACAGCATCCTAATCTTATTAAGGGCCAGCCCTAACGAAGGGCTGTGGCTGGAAGAGAATGCACAGAGGCTCCAGTGACCACCAGATGCCCAAGCTTTCTGAGACTTGCTACTTTCATCTGCTGGCTTAACTGCCTTCTTGTAGGCAGGCTTTATAATGTAAGCCACTCCAAAAGCACTTGGAAGACCTATACTGAATAAATAATATAGAGCTGAAGTGGAAGGCAATGCATCCCCTCACAGCTCACCCTTCTATACACGTGCACACACATGTTTTTAGGGCAATGAAAGTGCTCTGTATAATCCTATAATGATAGTTCATGTTATTATACATTTGTCCAAACCGACAGAATGCCCAGCAGGAAGAGTGAACCCTAAGGCAAACTCTGGACTATCGTAGTATCAATATTAGCTCATCAATCATAACAGATGTCCTACACTGATGCAAAATGTTAATAATAGGCAAAATTGGGGGTACTGATGGGGTATGGGGAAATGTTTTAAAATGTAGATTTTATTATTACTTACACGTAGCAAGACCAATAGACCAGAAGACAGCTGCCATTGAACTATCATTTGTTACTCACAGTTCCCAAGAGGAGAGGGTCACCACACCACAGGAGCCACGCAGGGAAGCACTGGGATCCCGGGAGGCAGGGGGAGGGAGGAACTGTGAGCAGGAGCCTCTGTTGTGCCTTCCATACGAAGGAAAAGATGAGGCAGGGACAGCAGGCTTGGCATTGGCTAGTCTGAATGGGCTAGCGGACTCTGGGGCATAGGGCTGTCCTACTTATCCATGTGATGAGGCCACGTGGCATGGGGTCCAGAGTGTGAAAACCCCACAGAGGTGGTGGTTGGGAGGTGTGGACCCTGAATTTGTTGCTTTGTGTTTGGAAGGCACACTCATGGATGAGTTGTTTACTACCTGTAAAATTGGCCGGTCCTCAAAAGGACAGTCCCTCCAGGGTCAGCAAGCTCTCAGATGCCAAAGCATCAGAATACATAAAACAGGGAGCCTGGGTGGCTCAGATGGTTAAGCGTCTGCCTTCGGCTCAGGTCATGATCTCAGGGTCCTGGGATCGAGTCCCGCATCGGGCTCCCTGCTCCTTGGGAGCCTGCTTCTCCTTCTGCCTTTCTCTCTCGCTCTGTCTCTCATGAATAAAAAAAATAAATAAATAAATAATAAATAAAAAATAAAAAAAGAAAAAAAGAATACATAAAACAGAAGATGTGATTTTTAGAGGGAATTCTCTGTACTTTCCACTTATTTTTCTGTAAACCTTAGATGGTTTTTGAAAGCATTCTACCCATTAAAAAAGTAATATGCGATGAATGGCCCATTCTGACAACTTAGTCTGGAATTCCTATGTGTTTTGGAGCTAAAAGAGGGGCATCATGCCTGCTCAACTCAGGCCTCCCCCCCACCCCCTGCCACACCCTTCTTTGAAGGGTAGTTGCTGGACTGTTTATCGAACAAGAAAAGCACCTACCGCAGCCAAACACGTATCCAGGATTGAAGGGACCTCTGACCTTTTTTATTTTTTAAAGATTTTATTTATTTATTTCAGAGAGAGAGAATGAGAGAGAGCACATGAGAGGGGAGAGGGTCAGAGGGAGAAGCAGACCCCCTGCCGAGCAGGGAGCCCGATGCGGGACTCGATCCCGGGACTCCAGGATCATGACCTGAGCCGAAGGTAGTCGCTTAACCAACTGAGCCACCCAGGCACCCGGGACCTCTGACCTTTTGAATGACACAAACGAAAGTGTAAAAAGAGCATGTGGTGGGCGCCTGGGTGGCTCAGTTGGTTAGGCGACTGCCTTCGGCTCAGGTCATGATCCTGGAGTCCTGGGATCGAGTCCCACATCAGGCTCCCTGCTCGGCGGGGAGCCTGCTTCTCCCTCTGACCCTCCCCCGTCTCATGTGCTCTCTCTCATTCTCTCTCTCTCTCTCAAATAAATAAATAACATCTTTAAAAAAAAAAGAGCATGTGGTGTAACAGTACAACAGCACTCAGCTAAAATGCAGGCTGCAGTGTAAGTGGTCTTCATTGGGGATCAGAACACACAAAGCCACACTGTGGCCGCTTGTGGGGAAAAGCAGCAGTCAGACACAGGAGGAGGGATGCACCCCATCCAGGGTCTTCTAGACAAATGAGTTTCTCTCCTCCTACTCTAGCTCTTGCTAATTGATACTTCAGGTAAGATAATTAGGCTCCTACAGACTTTGCAATTTGTAAATACTCAGCTTTTAACTGGGCCCCTCCCCTGCAGAGAAACTGAGACAGAGAATGGTATTTCTTCCCTGTGATTCTTGCCTCTGGCTTCCGAGAGTTCTTAAAGTCTCCTAATCTCTTGACATTAACTTGGAAACAGTGTTGCCAATAGAAATCTCTTTTTCTATAACTTTCTACATATCTGCTTGTAAAGCAGTTAAGAGGAGGTAAAACGATAGACGCCTGGCATATTCTGCTAGACTGGGGTGGAAATTTGTTTCATTAGCTTGTTTGTGTTTTTAGAGAACATCACTGAAACCCATGAAGAAGGCGGCTTTAATTCCTTCATGCAAAACAATGTCTTGCCAGGGAAAATGACAATCTATAAAAGCCTCTCTCTCTTTTCTGCACACAAAAGACACTGTCACTGAGTCAAGAGAGGATTTTGATCTCTCTCAAGGGGAAAAAGAAGGAAAAATGTCTGGATACACTAGCATCTTAAACCAGCTTTGTCTTCCTTCTCCTGGGGATTACAGGTTCCCGAGTCTTCCAGGTGTGTGGGAGTGCCAGGAACTACTGACAAGCTCGTTTCGGAGGGACGCATGACAGTAAAATTGAACAAGATATGGAAAAACAAGAGGGGAAAGAATGGGTTTTTTGTTAGGAGCATTTATTTAAAATATCAAGAAAAAGAAAGGATTCTGGAATCCTCCGTCAGGACCATGAGGTGAGGCCTCAGGATGAGAATGTGCACTAAGAGAGCCTGGGACAATCTGTAGGTTTGGTGGTTATGTTTTCTCCTTTCATTTCCCTCCTCTCCAATTTCATTTCAGAACAGGCTGAGTCATGTCCCGATTAGTGGAGATATTCCTTTGAGAGGGCTCCCAGCTGCCAAGAATATGGCCCTCCTTCTCCTTTCAGTGTGGCGCTCTGGTTAAAGGTTGCCTCATCTAATCAGGAGGCATTAACTATGCTCAGAATCCTGTCAGACTGCAGCAGCCCTCTTAATCCATCTCTGATGCTAAAGATGAATAAGATCACAAATGCCTGTGATAAAGTCTCCCACTCGTTTTCCTTGCATTTGCCTGTCACATAAAGATTTTGTGACAAGCTCCCCTACACAGGGTTCGATC
Source organism: Mirounga leonina (assembly GCF_011800145.1). NCBI lineage: Eukaryota > Metazoa > Chordata > Mammalia > Carnivora > Phocidae > Mirounga > Mirounga leonina. The sequence continues at coordinate 77,914,561 of NW_023270305.1, read as the reverse complement.
CCACAATGCTGCTCCAGCCAGGGGCCCAGCAGGTGCCCAAGGGCTGTGGGTCATCCTGCTGAAGGTAAACCACAGCACAAAACCAGATGGTAACCCCACTGCCAACGCCATGTGCCTTTCCTTTCTTTCTGTGAAGCTCTTCTCTCTTCTCAAGTCTCACTGATACACTTAGATACATTCTGTGTTTCATCATTTATGAAATTCAGAAGGTAGAAGTCATCTTTTTTGTCTCTGGCTACCCTGAAAACAGATGTGCTGTTGTTAAGAGAATAGGAATAAAATGCTTTGTTCCAATGACAGAAGGGAACATGAATAAAGTCCCCTTACATGGAATATAAAAGAATAAATGAATAACGCTGCTGGTTCTGAAGAAGGAGATTCAGGAGCTGAAGAGTAGGGGAGGCGGATTGAAAAAAAAAAAATTGAAGACTTAGGTGTTTGCTGCAGGACCCTGGGAGCTCTTTATCCTGCTCTCTTGTTTTCTGTTTTGTTCTGTTTTCTCTTTTGATGGAAGGGGGGATTTGAGGGGAGGGTAACTCTAAGGAAGCTGCTTTAACAACCTCAAAACTAGAATTCTTTGCCAGGGAGTTATACAGTACTTCAGTTTGCTTTTGTGTTCACTTTTATTTTTGCTTTTTGACATTGTTTCCAAAATGTTCAATTAAAATACACGGCAAAGAGATTCTGTTCATACATCTCCTCCACTGCGATGACAGGTCCCAGCTTCAAACCCTCAAGCTGAACTCTTCGGAAACCATTTTGTGTCCTAACAGTGTTTAGCTGCTTTTATCTCTTTACTTTTTATTTAAAGAAAAAACAAACAAAAAAAGAAAGTTTCACTCCTTCCATGTGAAATTTCATTTTACAGAAAAGAGTGATGGCAGACATTGAATCTGGAAGCTCTTCCATCCAGAATGACAAAAATAAAGAGTAATGTTGAAAACTGCACCGCATGAAATGCTCTCTCTTCCCATTCTTTGACCTAAACCCTAACTGGCTCTAAAAGATATTCTGGGAACAGAAACCAGGCATTGCACTGACTGGCTTTCATACAATAATTGTGCTACACCTCATCTCTTGCGTTGTCCACATAGACAGCAGGGCTGTTTTCTCAAAAGTGAAAGAAAATATTGGCAACAATCTCACATTATCTGGTCATTTTCAAGGTCACTCGTTGCCCTATTTTCTACTGCTCCCTGGAAGCCTAGCTCAGAGGGCAGTAAAATAGCCTTTAAATAAGAGACAGTGGTTTCCAAAGGCGAATTGCTGAGACTTGGCCAAAGCCGATATAGGCTATTCCAGGCTTCTTTCGTGATGCAGATAAGGGATTAAGTCCCTTTGTTACCAGTTGGTACTGATGTTGGCATATACATGAAAATAGAAGGAATGGCACATTGCAAAGAAAATGGTCATTTAAAATGTTGCTGTTCAGTTGGGGAGTCTACAAATTAGACTATTAATGCTAAATTGGAGTAAAATCAGACCTCATACATAGTAATGAGCCTGGAAGTTTAGTTTAGAGTTAAGAAAGGTCCATCATTTTATGTTAATGCAGGCAGGCCAGACACAAAGGATGACAATGGGAAGATACACAAAGTAAGTGAGCACAGAGAAAAGCTTTTACAAGCTATTCACACAGAACCCAAACAGTGCCGAATGCATGAGATTTCTTCCAGAATGCTCACATTCAATGGATGCCACTATCTACAATAGGAATAAAGGACAAGTTTGAAAAATTGCCTGCAGTTCTCTTGCTCTAATTACTTTCCCTGAGGAGGGACATGAATTGACTAATGGGAGACCATGAGGGACATGGAAGACGTCTCTTGATTAACATGCGTAATGATTTCCTAAGTGGAGACATCTCCTATGTTCCCTTATATTTGATAATTCCACTAAAATCTATTTTTAGGATCCCTGAGGCTGACCTGTAGAGTCTATAACCTTACGTTAACATCACGTGGGCAGTGTGTGATGGCCTCAAGAATGAGTACCTAATAACCTAGTGTTTCATAATAATCAGGCCTTGGCTATTAAATCCTTAATTTGAAATAATAATGGCCAACATGTATTGAGCCCTCCACCAAGTGCCAGCTACTATACTAGATAGAGTTAATGTCTCAACATCACTAAGAGTTATTATTATCTTCATTTAACAGACTCTGAAACTGACGCATGGGGGATAAACCACACAGCGAGAAACCAGTAGAGGAGGCTTTCAAACCCAAGCACTCTGACTTTAAAGCTCATGTTCTTAATGACTACATTAAATTTCCTGTCTTCACAGCTAAACAAACTTCCATGAATAGATGTAAAATTTAAACAAAATTTTGTGAAATGCTTTCATTTTAATTTTCCAATGTTGTGTTGGATTAATCAATCCAATAAATTTAATAAATCTCCAGATTATCTCTGTTGGTTAATTTGGCTACAGTGGGTTAGGCATTCATGAAAATTGAAGTGCCCTTGTCAGATTTTCTCTAGAATCTTGTGCTTCTTAAAAGAAATCGATGAACACCCCCACTGACCTCATCATTATCTTCACTGCCTGCTTACTGGGCTGAAAAATAGGCTAGGTTTTAGTCACCAAGATCTCATAGACTGCTTGCCGATGGAGTTTATCCACTTTAATGCCATGTGAGTTTTGAAAATATAGTGTAGTATAGACTACGCTATACTAAGAAGTGTGGTATCATACAAATGGAAGTAAATTGCTAGGGACTAGTCTTATTTCACCAGGCACAATCAATCACTTACTCAGTAGCAACTCTTTTGAAACTGAAGCACATGGCTGGAGTCTTTGAAAAATGGTATGAGTTATTTTTCTCAGTATTCCCCAACCCTAATGTCTATAATGCACTTTCCACAGGAAGCTGCACATTTAATTGACAATGGACTACATTGAAAATTTGTTCTTTCTCGACAAAGGAATTCAGGGTACTCTGGCTGTGTGCTCGAATGGATGGCTTCATTCATCCTGACCTTTTTATGCTATCAATGCACCAGGAATACTGGGCTAGGTGATTCTCTGCATAAGTAAGCCCAGACAAAGCACTTAGAGTAGGGGTGAGTGTTGTCACCAAGAGGGAGGAGGAGAGGGAGGTTATTAGTTCATGCAATTAATCCTCTCAACAACCCTATGAGTATGTACTCTCAGTGTCACCAAATATAGGTGAGGAAATGGAGGCTCCCAGAAAGTAGGTGACTTGCCCATGTCCCATAAAGAAAAAATAGCATAGCTAACCTTAAAACCTGTTTGACTGGCTTCATAGTCCCCCCACTGTCTTGACCATTATTGCTCTGCCTCCATAAAACAAGGAATTTCCTATGCAGTAGAGAAGAATATGCATTGAACAATTTTTCAAAGCTGAGGATCTATTTACTTATAAATACAACAAAATACTTATTTAGATACTATTACATGAAGGCTGTGTGCTACATGCCGAAGGGATAAAGTCATAGCAATAAAAATGGCTAATAGTCATTGAGAACTTAGTATGGGCCAGGAACCTTAATCCACTATCATTTAAATCATACAACAATGCTAGGTACTATTATTTCCCACACTATTTTGTTGAAAAAAATTGAAGAGTAGATACTTTTGGCCACTTGCTCAAGGCCAAGGAGGTGGTAAAATCAAATCTCTGGAAGGGCAGAACCCAAGCTTTTAAACTTCTAATCAACAAAATGACAAGTCAGGAACTGACATGACAGACCTATGGAGCTTCATGGAGTTGGAAGTGCAGGAAACTGGGTGGGCATCTGGAGAATGATTAATGTAGGAACTAAAGCTTGAGTCTGATTCAAGGAGGATTGTATGTTATCAGAAAGCAAGCAGAACCATCAAAGGGTTTGTGTGCAGTGGAGAAATGTTGATAAGGTCTATGTTTATTTTTTTTATGCTATTGGCTTATGATCAATATAGCTTAAACTGTAAGTTCTCTGTTCAATGGTGATAATAGATTTTTGTAAGTCTTCACCCCTCAACCAGAGACACATTTGTACACAACTGTATTAATTAAAACTCTTTTACTTGTCTGTAATATGAATCCCTCAAACCCATTTAAGTAAAGGAGAAAAATAGTCTGAGGATATGGGTCAGAAGTCAAGTGCTATTGTGTCAAGGAACTAAATAGCCCATGGCTAGCTAGATCAGGCATCTCTGTATCTAGGTGCTCAAAAGATGTCAGCAAAAATGTGTCTCTCTGGGGTGCCAGGGTAGCTCAGTCGGTTAAGCATCTGCCTTCAGCTCAGGTCATAGTCCCGAGGTCCTGGGATCCAGCCCCATGTCCATTCCCTGCTCAGTGGGGAGCCTGCTTCTACCTCTTCCTCTGCCCTTCCCCCTGCTCATGCTCTCTCTTGCTATCTCTCTCTCTCTCTCAAATAAATAAATAAATAAAATGTTAAAAAAAATGTCTCTCATTCATTCCATCTCTCATTTCTGCTTTGATCTACAAGTGAATACAAAGATGATTGCTCAGGCTTACCTGGTCCTCATGACCAAAATCAGATAAGCTCCCCAGGACCCTGAGCTTGGTAGTCCTACCAAGTCAGGAAAGAGTAGTTCCCCAAAGGAAGACATGAATTCTATTCCTTCACAATGAAAAGGCAAGCTGTGTAGGCAAACAAATATATGTCCCTTATACTAGTGCAAATTCCTGTGTGAGCTCATGGGAAGAGCAAGAAAAAAAATCCCATTACTCACCCCTGTCTTCCCATATGATCTTCCTTGGACACGGGCATTCCATTGTTAGTAACTCTCTTAGGATAAGGCATTGAAGGCTCCTCTTAAAATGACAAATATCTTATATGGGAAGACAGACACATTAAGCCATTATCATCCGTTAACAGTTTATTAGGAAAGAGCTTTTCAGATTGTCCATTTTATCTCCTAGATGTACCCAGGGTGGACTCCGAGTAATACATGTCTCTGAAATGTTGAATTCAGGTAATATTAAAAGCAAGAAACAAAATGAACTGACCTTTGAGAAGATCAGTCCTTTGGTCTGGACTCAGTAGCAGATGATGATGAATTCAGAAATCTTGACTGCGGGTTACCCCTAAGTTATTGGGCTGACCTCAGGAGAGCAGGAATGTCCAGACACTGGGAGTAATGATGATGGCAGCTTAACATTTAGTACTTGGCACTATGCTAGGCATGTTACCTAAATTATTTAATCTAATCTGCTCCAGAACTTTGTAAGGCACACACTATTATTATATCCCCATTTTATGACAGAGGAACTGAAGTTACTTAGTCAAGTAACTTAGTCAAGTAACTTAATAAGTTGTGGGGCAAGATGAACACCCAAGGCTACTTCACTTATGGTTTTGGGTACAATTGTAAATGGGATTGACTCCTTAATTTCTCTTTCTTCTGTCTTGTTGGTGTATAGGAATGCTACTGATTTCTGGGCATTGATTTTATATCCTGCCACTTTACTGAATTCCTGTATGAGTTCTAGCAGTTTTGGGGTGGAGTCTTTTGGGTTTTCCACATAAAATATCATATCATCTGCAAAGAGTGAGAGTTTGACTTCTTCTTTGCTGATTCGGATGCCTTTTATTTCTTTTTGTTGTCTGATTTCTGTGGCTAGGACTTCTAATACTATGTTGAATAGCAGTGGTGATAGTGGACATCCCTGCCGTGTTCCTGACCTTAGGGAAAAAGCTCTCAGTTTTTCCCCATTGAGAATGATATTTGCTGTGGGTTTTTCATAGATGGCTTTTATGATATTGAGGTATGTACCCTCTATCCATAAGGACATAAGCAATGTCCACAATAGCCAAACTATGGAAAGAGCCAAGATGTCCATTGACAGATGAATGGATAAAGAAGATGTGGTATATATGTATAATGGAATATTATGCAGCCATCAAAAGGAATGAAATTTGTCATTTGCAGTGACACGGATAGAACTGGAGGGTGTTACGCTGAGCAAAATAAGTCAATCAGAGAAAGACATGTATCGTATGATCTCACTGATATGAGGAATTCTTAATCCCAGGAAAACAAACTGAGGGTTGTTGGAGTGGTGGGAGTTGGGAGGGATGGGGTGGCTGGGTGATAGACATTGGGGAGGGTATGTGCTATGGTGAGCGCTGTGAATTGTGTAAGACTGATGAATCACAGACCTGTACCTCTGAAACAAATAATACATTATATGTAAAAAAAGAAAAAAAGAAGAAGAAGATTGCAGGAAGGGAAAAATGAAGGGGAGGGGAATCTGAGGGGGAGATGAACCATGAGAGACTATGGACTCTGAGAACAAACTGAGGGTTCTAGAGGGGAGGGGGGTGGGAGGATGGATTAGCCTGGTGGTGGGTATTAAAGAGGGCACATACTGAATGGAGCACTGGGTGTTATACGCAAACAATGAATCATGGAACACTACATCAAAAACTAATGATGTAATGTATGGTGATTAACATAACATAATAAAATAAAATAAAATAAAATAAAATAAAATAAAATAAAATAAAAAGACCACTTCATGGCCATGTTGATGCCATCAGGCTACATCACTATAGATGCTATGGAAGAAATGAGTCTATCGAGTGAATGTTCACATAGACAAAATCTGGGTGTCCTTCCAACTCTGAGGGCCATGAACCCTCTGGGGTCTTCAGAGATTATTTATGGGAGGCAGCCAGCCACAATTGTCATAGTATGTGGCTCTCTCAACACTCCTTTATGGTTCCTCTCTCAATTATTGGTGCTTGCATGTGTTGGCAACTTCCCTAGAGGAATATCTGCTGGGCATAGAAAGATTATTTAGCTAATAAGTAAACTGCATAGAGGAAAATCACCCACAGCTAGTCACCAAGGCTAAATGAGGGCTGTAACCTAATCTCCTGTTATCTTTGTCTTTGCTGGGGCATTCATTACAGTGCTATAGGCCAGGCCCCTGCAGGAGGACTGTCACAAGAAAAGACACTGTGTCTACCAGTAGAAGTACAGTCTAACCACTGAGAACCTGCCCTCTCCATAAGTGGGAAAGCTCTGTTGAGGCTATATTCAGTATATAACATACCTGCATTTGCTAGTCTTAGGATTAGGGAAGAGAGAGGACTTTTCATGAAAAAAAAGGCAGATGATAGATTTAGGTGTATTGACCTTGAGAATTTGGCTAGAAGCCCACAAACCTGCATCATCTAGAAAACCTATACCCCGTATTTTTTGTGTTAACACTTTCTACATTTTCCTAAAGTCTTGCTGTGCCTACCCATACCCTCATTTTTCACCATGATCTGGAATCCTGGACAATTTTCTATCAAACAGCAGATGATTTTTAGCAGCTAAATGAGTTTTGTATCATAATTAACCCAGGGCTCACAAGCCACATTCTTGCCAAGCAGGTATACTGGTTGTGCAAGCACTAAAATGCACATATATACTGAAGTTGAATCAAATGTTTGCAAAGCATTAGCTATAAGAAATAAATATTTAAGACCCATAGAGTATCTGGATCCTTACCTCACTCCTTAAATATACACAGAATGATCCAGACAGATTTGAGATTTAACTTAACATTTTAAGTTTTGAATGTAAGTCCTTTCTGTGAGTTAATAAAAATTCAAGGACCCAAAAAATAAACGATTGATAAGTTTGATGTGATAAAGAAAATTCTAAATTGGAAAAAAAGAACAATAAGACAAGACAAAGACTGTAATAAAAATGGGAGATAATACTTTCTTTTAAACAGGAAATTCATACAAAAAATATAAATGACTAATAATATCAAAAAAATTAAATGGAATATTACTCAGCAATAAAAGGGGGCAGATGATTGATGTGTGTATCATGTACAACTGTGTCCTATAACATAAAGGCATTCCTTACACTGAGTGAAAAGAGCTGATCTCTAAAGGTATGTGCTGTATGACACTGGTCTAGAACCTCCTTGAACTGTCAGAGTGAGAGAGACAGAGAGTAGCTTCATGATTGCTGGGGAACAGGAAAGGGGGTAGGATGGCGGATGTGACCAAAGGGGAGTATGAGGAAGTTCCCTTTGTGGTTCTGTGCCTGGATTGCAGGGGTGATTATACAGATCTGTACATGAGATCTACACAGAGGACGAAATTGCAGAGAATGGTCACCTGCACTCACCACACACACACAGAAAAGTGCATGTAAAATCTGGTGAAAACTGTTTAAAATCTGGAGTGGGGTGAAAAGCATTATATCAGTATCAATTTCCTGGTTTTGATACCATACTGTAGTTATAGGAGATGTCATTTTTGAAGAAAGCTAGGTACGGGACTCTAGTATTACTTTTGTAGTGAGTCTATATTCATTTCAAAATAAAAAGTTTTGAAAAAATATTCAAATCCAACTTAATTAAAGAAATGCAAACAGAAATTGTAAGACACTATTTTTACTTATCATATTGGAAAACTTTAATAGTAGTCAATGTTGGGAGATGCTATGGTTTGAATTGAGCCCCCTTAAAACATGATGAAGCCCTAACCCCCAATACTTATGACTGTGACCTTATGTGGAAATAGAAGTCCTTGCAGATGCTCAGGTAAGATGAGGTCATGAGGGTGGGCCTAATCCAGTATGAATGGTGTCCTTATGCAAGAGGAAATTTAGACAAAGAGATTGACGTGTAGAGAGAGATGTAAAGACACAGGGAAAAGACAGCCATCTACAAACCAAGGAATGTCTCAGGCTACCAAAGGCTGGGAGAGAGGCTTGGAAGAGAATGCCCTTCAAAGCCCTCAGAAGGAACCAACCCTGCCCACACTTTGATCTCAGACTTCTCCCCTCCAACACTGTGAGACAATAAATTTGTAATATGTAAGCCACCCAATTTAGGGTACTTTGTGATAGCCAGCTTAGGAACCTAATACAGGAGAGGTATGGGGAAACAGACACTCATATACTTACTGGTAAGTGAGAATAAGAAATTGGTGCAAACTTCTTTGGAAGGTACTTTGGCAATATTTGTCAAAATGTAAAATCACATGCCAACTCACCCTTCATTCAACATATCAATTCTACTTCTAGGAATTCATCATAAGGATATGCTCTTGTATTTTTCCAAAGATGCATTGTCAAAAAATATCCATTGCTCTTTTGTTTTTAATAACAAAAATTCCAAAAACAGTGCAAGTTTCTATCCACAGGAAAATGGATAATAAATCATGTAATTCTATATAGTGAGATGCAGGTCTACAATACCTTATCAGCACTTCAAAAATGCAAAAGCTCTGGAACGCTGAAGTTTTAGAAAGGATTTGCAGCAAACTTGTTTGATAGAGAAATCTGCTTTGTGTTGTGGATAGTTTGTTCATTCCAGTTCTTGTAAATATTCATTTGTTACATTGCAGAAATACCAGTATGTTTGAATAAGTGGTTCCTCCCTAGGCCCTTCTGGGAGTTTCATTATATAAAATACTATTCTTCTAAAATCTGAAAAAATTATGAATACTGAAATATGTATGACTCTAAGGATTTGAAATAAGGGAATGTGAGCATATACTCGCAGCTCTTGAAATATATGTGATAAAAATATATATTGGAAAAATAGATATTGCAGATTGGAACTATCACCAGGTGATATTATTATGTGAAAAAAAAGCAAAGATATAGAATAGTATATATAAAAAGTTCTTCGGGCCAATGCTGATAAGTGCACAAGCATAACTAAAAACATATATAAAAACCTAATTACAATGTTTTACTCTGGGAATTGGGATGGATTCTGCCCTAATTCTCTGCCAAAGCTGTCCTAGTTAATGCCCTGCAAGTAAAGCATATAGCTTTTCGGGTTCTGACATTGGCAATAAGCTCTTAGTGGCTGAGAACCTTGCTCCATTCTGTTCTACCTTGGCTAAATTTAACTTGATTTATCTGACAATACATAATTTCTAAACAAATGCCTTTTGATACACTGCCTTCTTTTGGCATTAATGTAGATTAAATAAGCATCTCTAAAGAAGTTGATACATATACTATCAGCATGTAAAAGAAAACAGTTTATTATGCTCAACATCACCAAAAAAGTAGAATACTTAACAAATACTTCTGAAAGATGACTGCAAATAGCAGAAATTATGTTAACAATAACAACAAACACACACACACACACACATCAGAAGACGGTATGAGTTCATTAGGAACAACAAAATCACATTCCTTACTATTTTGCTTTTACATTTAGTAGCTTGTTAAAGACTAACTTTAGTTGAATTGAGCCCTTAGAGATAGTCTTTTAAGGAGGCACATTAGGGGTTATTAAAGAGATATAAGGAAGCAAATTAACTTTAGAGGTTTAGAACAGGAAAGGATCTTCAAGATAACATAGGGCAACCCTCTCAGTTTCAAGATAAGTAAACTGAGGGTCAGAGTGGGAGGGTCTGCCTCAGGACACACCCCTATCTAGGCAGAGAAATGAAGCTAGAGCCCCCATTCCCTTACAACACTTAGTTGTGCCCCTGGCCCCCTAACCCTCCCTCCTGCAAACCTGAGCTCTGGAAACCTGGACAAACTTCTCAGCCACTAAACGCTTACTGCCCATGCCACTCAAGCTCCACCTGGTCACCTTGCACCAGGGGGCGAGCTCGGACTCCCTTCCATTGCTGTGGGTAGACTAGTTCTCACTCCAATGTCTGTAAACTCAAATAGAGATCTTTGTTTATCTTCCAACTTTCACTCCAGGATCTGGTTTGGCACAGAGAATGAGATTATAATCTTATATGGAATAATGATACTGTTTGGTTGATACAGAAAAAAAAGGCATTACCTTATTGTAACCTTTTTTGGGAGTGGGGGGACAGAAACTACCTCTTGGCTCAAATTCATATTTCATAGTTCCTACCAGTGGCCCTCTTCATGATCCAGGAAGTTAATTATATTAATTATATTCCTATACTTGCCTTCATGGTTTTGCTATAAGAATCTTCCACTTCCACTCTGTGTAATTATCTTCAAGATACTCTATGATCGTTACCTTTTCCTCACTGATTTATATATGATGTTTATTAATTCCCTTCCCATAAATTCCTCTTCAGTCCAGTTACATTTTTTTTTCCTTCCTTATTTCTTTATTCTGTAGTCCTATGCACTGGATGACCCACCTCCTGCCTTATCCTTTGCCTTCCCTATCCCCCCTCCCTCTCACTTCCCTTCCTCTCCCCATCCACCATCCCTCCATCTCCTCTCCATCTCCCATCCTTCCATCTCTTCCCCACCCCCATTTCCCCATTCTCCCATCCCTCCATCTCCTTCCCAGGCAGGACCTGGGCCCTGACCTTAACTCTGGGAGGGGAAGACAGTCTTCATCTTTCTTCTGCTCCTTCTTTTGTTTCCCTATTTAGTTATTTTACAAGCAGATTTCATAAAATCAGCTAAAAATTAAGCTTCTTTCATAAATCAAACAAAATTCTTGTCTCTTTCCTTGTATTATCTGAATGCTTAGATCTTCCCAGTCCCATGTAATACTTTTGTATAAGAACCAAACTGGCCTGCAAGCTTTTCTAGGACCACTGCTAATCAAAGTGCCAATGTGATCTCAGGGGTCACCAGAGCTACTTGCCTACAGCTAATTCTCCCTGGACACACCAAAAATTTCCCCAGATGTATAGACTTTATGAAAACAGTCCTTGAATCTGAACACTTCACTGTGCTATAAATATATCAAACAGTTTATACACTTTGGGACTCAGTCCTCATTTTTCTCACAGCTGTTTATCCAGGAGGAGCAAAAGGGCACTACTGTAACCGCAGCATCCTATCAGAAACACCAAGCTTCCAACACAAAATGTTTTGTTCTTGGTTCTTCTTTTCCTTTGCCCACTAGGGTCCTGTGATACCCTCAAGGCATGTGATCAGCAGTCTGCCTAAGCTCTTTCTTGAAATGGCTAAGAAAATCGACCTAAAAGAACATGAAAGTCAAAATGCTAGATTTTATATCCAGCCTCTCATGACTTCCTTCATGGCTCCCTGACTCTAGTGAGTTCTGATTTCTTGTAAAGAGGCTTTTCTGGGCTAAAAGCTGGAAAGTCTCAAAATCAAAGAGCCATCTTTGTTCTTATAAATAGGAGCCTCCAAGTTAAAATACCTAATTCTTCTCTCCTGGAACGTCTTGACTTATTTTCCTATTGCTTTGAAGGTCATCAGTATTTAGGCTTTAAAGAGAAACCTGGGGAGAAAGCAACCAAGAATGTTATTTTGGAGGGTGGAGCAAGATGGCAGAGGAGTAGGAGACCTGGATTTCGTCTCCTCTCAGGAATTCAGCTGGATAGGGATCAAATCATTCTGAACACCTACAAACTCAACAGGACACCGAAGAAAAGAATAGCAACAACTCTCTGAACAGAAAAGCAACCACTTTCTGGAAGGTAGGATTTGTGGAGAAGTGAATCCGAGGCGATATTTGGGAGGCTAGATGGCAGGGGAGGGGGCCTCCGGCGGCCACTTCTGGCAAGTCATAGAGCCCCAGAGCACAAAAGCGGAACTTTTAGAAGTTGGCTCTGCTGAGGGACGTCGCTCCAGTGGCTAAGCGGGGGTGGAACCCTCACGGGATAGTGTGGTCTCAGGACCCTCAGGGTCACAGAAAAACAGGGGTTGCCTGAGTGTGGCAGAGCTCCCAGGTATCAGAGCAGGGAAGCCGGCTGCAGAGACGGAGCTGAGGCACGGGCTCTCAGCTCAGGGTTGCCATAAACCGTGATCCGTGGCACAGTCGAGCCACTGCTCTTCCAGCAGGGACCCAACAAGTGGCAGATCCGGGGAGACTTACCTTCCTCCCCTGGGAGGAGCAGCATGGGAGTGCACCGCAGGGATCTGCTGAGTTTGGAGACTCCACATGGGGTCAGGTGCCAGAGAGAGAAACGCTCGGTCACCAGCTGGGTGAGCGCAGAGTGCGGCCACAGACCGGGGAGATGGGAGTGACTGACTGCTTTTCTCTGGGGGCTCACTCAGGAGCAGGGCCCCAAGTTCTCGGCTCCTCCGGGGTGGAGATTGGGAGGCCGCCATTTTCACTCTCCGCCTCCAAAGCTGTATGGAAAGCTCGCAGGGAACAAAAGCTCAGGAGAGCAACCGGAGCAGATTACTTAGCCCGGACCGGGCAAGGGCGGGGCAATTCCACCTCTGGCAAAGACTTTTGGAAACCACGGCAACAGGCCCCTCCCCCAGAAGATCAGCGAGAACAGCCAGCCAAGACCAAGTTTACCGATCAATGAGAACGGCAGAACTCCAGCGCTAGGGGAATACTGCACATAGAATTCATGGCTTTTTTATGATGATTCTTTAGCTTTTCAAAGTTAATTTTTTTTAACGTCCTTTTTTTGAATTTTTCTTTTTCCCTTTTCAACCATATTCTTATCAATCCGTTTTTTAAAAAACTTTTTTATTTTTCATTTTTAGAGTCATATTCTATCCCTTCAGAGTAGTTACCCTTATTTTTGGCATATATATATATATATGCCAGAGAGAGAAACGCTCGGTCACCAGCTGGGTGAGCGCAGAGTGTGGCCACAGACCGGGGAGATGGGAATGATATATATATATATGGTTCTCTCTTTAAAATTTTGAGATACAGTTTCTTATAACAGATGAAAATATACCCTAAACCCTAGTTTATGGCTTTCTTCTAATCTCCTGCATGATCACATTCTCTCCCTTTTTTTTCTTTTTTTTTTAAATCCTCTTCTTTCTTTTTTCAAACAACTTCTTATCAATTCCTTTTATAAAATTTTTTATAATTTTCATCTTAACAGTCATATTCCATCCCTTCATCATATCAACCCTTATTTTTGTACATATATAAGTTTTTCTTTCTTTAAAATTTTAGAAGGCACATTCTTCTAACAGACCAAAATACATCCAAAATCTAGTGTCTGGCACTGATCTATGCACCAGCCTGATCATATTTGATCATATTCTGTTTTTTTGTTTTTTTTTTTGTTCTGTTTTTGTTTGTTTTTATCTTTATCTTTTTCTCTTTTTTTTTTCTTTTTCTTTTTTCTTTCTTTCCCTTTCTTTTCCCCCAGCTTCAGGTCTTTTCTGATATGTTTAGAGTGTATTTTCTGGGGATGTTGCTACCCTGTTAGCATTTTGTTCTCTCATTCATCTGTTCTCCTCTGGACAAAATGACAAGACAGAAAAAATCACCTCAACAAAAAGAACAAGAGGTAGTACCGACTGCCAGGGACCTACTCAATAAAGACATTAGTACGATGTCTGCTCTAGAGTTCAGAATCATCACTTTAAAGATACTAGCTGGGCTTGAAAAAAGCATGGAAGTTATTAGAGAAATGCTTTCTGGAGAAATAAAAGAACTAAAATCTAACCAAGTTGAAATCAAAAAGGCTATTAATGAGGTGCAATCAAAAATGGGGGTGCTAACTGCTAGGATAAATGAGGCAGAAGAGAGAATCAGTGATACAGAAGACCAAATGATGGAAAATAAAGAAGCTGAGAAAAAGAGAGATAAACAACTACTGGATCACGAGGGCAGAATTTGAGAGATAAGCGATACCATAAGATGAAACAACATTAGAATAATTGGGATCCCAGATGAAGAAGAAAGAGAGAGAGGGGCAGAAAGTATATTGGAGCAAATTATAGCAGAGAACTTCCATAATTTGGGGAAGGAAACAGGCATCAAAATCCAGGAGGCACAGAAAAACCCTCTCAAAATCAATAAAAATAGGTCAACACCCTGACATCTAATAGTAAAACTTACAAGTCTCAGAGACAAAGAGAAAATCCTGAAAGCAGCTCAGGAGAAGATATCTGTAACCTACAATGGCAGAAACATTAGATTGGCAACAGACCTATCCACAGAGACCTGGCAGGCCAGAAAGGACTGGCAGGATATATTCAGAGCACTAAATGAGAAAAATATGCAGTCAAGAATACTATATCCAGCTAGGCTGTCATTGAAAATAGAAGGAGAGATAAAAATCTTCCAGGACAAACAAAAACTAAAGGATTTGCAAACATGAAACCAGCCCTACAAGAAATCTTGAAAGGGGTCCTCTAAGCAAAGAGAGAGCCTAAAAGCAACATAGACCAGAAAGGAACACAGACAATATACAGTAACAGGCACCTTACAGGCAATACAATGGCACTAAATTCATATCTTTCAATAATTACCCAATAAATGCCCCAATCAAAAGACCCAGGCTATCAGATTGGATAAAAAAACAAGACCCATTGATGCACTGTCTGCAAGAGACTGGTTTTAGACCCAAAGACACCCCCAGATTGAAAGTGAAGGGGTGGAAAACCATTTACCATGCTAATGGATACCAAAAGAAAGCTGGGGTGGCAATCCTTCTATCAGACAAATTAGATTTTAAACCAAAGACTATAATAAGAGATGAGGAAGGACACTATATCCTACTTAAAGGGCCTATCCAACAAGAAGATCTAACAATTGTAAATATCTATGCCCCTACATGGGAGCAGCCAATTATATAATGCAATTAAGAACAAAAGCAAAGAATCACATTGACAACAATACAGTAATAGTGGGGGACTTTAACTCCCCCCTCACTGAAATGCACAGATCATCTAAGCCAAAGATCAACAAGGAAATAAAGGCTCTAAATGACACACTGGACCAAATGGACTTCACAGACATATTCAGAACATTCCACCCCAAAGCAACAGAATACACATTCTTCTCTAGTGCCCATGGAACATTCTCCAGAATCGATCACATCCTAGGTCACAAATCAGGTCTCAACTGGTACCAAAAGATTAGGATCATTCCCTGCCTATTTTCAGACCACAATGCTTTGAAACCAGAACTCAATCACAAGAGGAAAGTCAGAAAGAACTCAAATACATGGAAGGTAAAGAGCAGCCTACTAAAGAATGAATGGGTCAACCAGGAAATTAAAGAAGAATTTAAAAAATTCATGGAAAACAATGAAAATGAAAACACAACTGTTCCAAATCTTTGGGATGCAGCAAAGGCAGTCCTAAGAGGAAAGTGTATAGCAATACATGCCTTTCTCAAGAAACAAGAAAGGTCTCAAATACACAACCTAACCCTACACCTAAAGGAGCTGGAGAAAGAACAGCAAATAAAGCCTAAACCCAGCAGGAGAAGAGAAATAATAAAGATCAGAGCAGAAATCAATGAAACAGAAACCAAAAGAACAGTAGAACAGATTAACAAAACTAGGAGCTGGTTCTTTGAAAGAATTAACAAGATTGATAAACCCCTGGCCAGACTTATCAAAAAGAAAAATGACCCAAATAAACAAAATCATGAATGAAAGAGGAGAGGTCACCACCAACACCAGAGAAATACAGTTATAAGAACATATTATGAGCAACTCTATGCCAGCAAATTAGATAACCTGGAAGAAATGGATGCATTCCTAAAGATGTATTAACTACCAAAACTGAACCAGGAAGAAATAGAAAACCTGAACAGACCTATAACCACTGAGGAAATATAAGCAGTCATCAAAAATCTCCCAAAAAACAAAAGCCCAAGGCCAGATGGCTTCCCAGGGAATTCTAACAAACATTTCAAGAAGAATTAATACGTATTCTTCTGAAACTGTACCAAAAAATAGAAACGGAAGGAAAACTTCAATACTCGTTTTATGAGGCCACTATTACCTTGATCCCAAAACCAGACAAAGACCCCATCAAAAAGGAGAATTCCAGACCAATATCCTTGATGGACATGGATGCAAAAATTCTCACCAAAATACTAGCCAATAGGATCAAACAATACATTAAAAAGATTATTCACTACGACCAAGTGGGATTTATCCCTGGGCTGCAAGGTTGGTTCAACATCCACAAATCAATCAACATGATACAATACATTAACAATGAAAGAACAAGAATCATATGATCCTCTCGATAGATGCAGAAAAAGCATTTGACAAACTACAGCATCCTTTCTTGATCAAAACTCTTCAGAGTATAGGGATAGAGAGTACATACCTCAATATCATAAAAGCCATCTATGAAAAACCACAGCGAATATCATTCTCAATGGGGAAAAACTGAGAGCTTTCCCCCTAAGGTCAGGAATGCAGCAGGGATATCCACTCTCACCACTGCTATTCAACACAGTATTAGAAGTCCTAGCTACAGCAATCAGACAACAAAACGAAATCAAAGGCATCCAAATCGGCAAAGAAGAAGTCAAACTCTCACTCTTTGCAGATGATATGATACTTTATGTGGAAAACCCAAAAAACTCCACCCCAAAACTGCTAGAACTCATACAGGAATTCAGTAAAGTGGCAGGATATAAAAGCAATGCACAGAAGTCAGTGGCATTCCTACACACCAACAACAAGACAGAAGAAAGAGAAATTAAGGAGTCAATCCCATTTACAACTGCACCCAAAACCATAAGATACCTAGGAATAAATCTAGCCAAAGAGGCAAAGGATCTGTACTCAGAAAACTATAAAATACTTATGAAAGAAATTGAGGAAGACACAAAGAAATGGAAAAACGTTCCATGCTCATGGATTGGAAGAACAAATATTGTGAAGATGTCAATGCTACGTAGAACAATCTACACATTCACTGCAATCCCCATCAAAATATCATCCACTTTTTTCAAAGAAATGGAACAAATAATCCTAAAATTTGTATGGGACCAGAAAGGACCCCGAATAGCCAGAGGAATATTGAAAAAGAAAAGCAAAGCTGGCGGCATCACGAATTCCGGACTTCAAGCTCTATTACAAAGCTGTCATCACACAGACAGTATGGGACTGGCACAAAAACAGACACAGAGATCAATGGAACAGAATAGAGAGCCCAGACATGGACCCTCAACTCTATGGTCAACTCATCTTTGACAAAGCAGGATAGAATGTCCAGTGGAAAAAAGACAGTCTCTTCAACAAATGGTGTTGGGAAAATTGGATAGCCACATGCAGAAGAATGAAACTGGACCATTTCCTTACACCACACACAAAAATAGACTCCACATGGTTGAAAGACCTCTATGTGAGACAGGAATCCATCAAAATCCTAGAGGAGAACACAGTCCACAACCTTTCGACCTCATCCGCAGCAACTTCTTCCTAGAAACATCACCAAAGGCAAGGGAAGCAAGGGCAAAAATGAACTATTGGGACCTCATCAAGATAAGAAGCTTTTGTACAGCAAAAGAAACAGTCAACAAAACCAAAGACAACCGACAGAATGGGAGAAGATATTTGCAAATGACATATCAGAGAAAGGGTTAGTTCCAAAATGTATAAAGAACTTATCAAACTCAACACCCAAAGAACAAATGATCCAATCAAGAAATGGGCAGAAGACATTTTTCCAAAGAAGACATCCAAATAGCCAACAGACACATGAAAAAGTGCTCAACATCACTCGGCATCAGGGAAATCCAAATCAAAACCTCAATGAGATATCACCTCACACCAGTCAGAATGGCTAAAATTAAGAAGTCAGGAAATGACAGATGTTGGCGGGGATGCGGAGAAAGGCGAACCCTCCTACACTGTTGGTGGGAATGCACGCTGGTGCAGCCACTCTGGAAAACAGTATGGAGATTCCTCAAAAAGTTGAAAGTAGAGCTACCGTACGATCTAGCAATTGCACTACTGGGTATTTACCCCAAAGATACAAATGTAGGGATTCGAAGTGTTACGTGCACCCCTTGTTTATAGCAGCAATGTCCACAATAGCCAAACTGTGGTTAGAGCCAAGATGTCCATGGACAGACGAGTGGATAAAGAAGATGTTGTATAGATATACAATGGAATATCATGCAGCCATCAAAAGGAATGAAATTTGCCATTTGCAATGATGTGGATAGAACTGGAGGGTGTTATGCTGAGCAAAATAATTCAATCAGAGAAAGACATGTGTCATATTACCTCATTGATATGAGGAATTCTTAATCTCAGGAAACAAACTGAGGGTTGCTAGAGTGGGGATGGGGTGGGAAGGATGGGGTGGCTGGGTGATAGACATTGGTGATGGTATGTGCTATGGTGAGTGCTGTGAATTGTGCAAGACTTTTGAATCACAGAGCTGTACCTCTGAAACAAATAATGCAATATACGTTAAGAAAAAAAAAAAAGAAGAAGATAACAGCAGGGGAGGAATGAACGGGGAGAAATTGGAGGGGGCGTCAAACCGTGAGAGACTATGGACTCTGAAAAACAAAGTGAGGGTTCTAGAGGGGAGGGGGCTGGAAGGATGTGTTAGCCTGGTAATGGGTATTAAAGAGGGCACGTTCTGCATGGAGTACTGGGTGTTATGCACAAACAATGGATCATGGAAAACTACATGAAAAACTAATGATGTAATGTATTGTGATTAACATAACAATAAAAAATTAAAAAAAAAAAAAAAGAATGTTATTTTGAAAGCTTGCCAGACTTGGGAAGTAGACCAGGTGCAAAAATGAACTCAGGGTAGGTTAGCAGCTCCTACAAATTACTACCTGTAAACATTTTATCTTATTGTAAATAAATGAAGCTATTTAATTTGACTGTAGGTTAAATGTCATTATAAGGATGTTTTGATGACATTGGTAATATATCTAATGTTGATTGATATGAAACAAAGTATTAGATATTCTCTCTCTTTTTTTTTTTTTTGGTAAGTAGGCTCCATGCCCAACCTGGGACTTGAACTCAAGACCCTGAGATCAAGAGGTGGATGCTCCACTGACTGAGCCAGCTAGGTGCCCAGCGGATATTCCTATATCGTCACTCAAGGGGATTTTATCAATCAAGGAAATCTTGGTGAGGTCAGCTGAGCTTCAGTCATTTATTGTTAAGGAGGGGAATAAGCTAAGAAAGTGGAGGTGTATATAGAAGTGTGTTCAAAGTGGCACTTCGATTGGCATTGATTTGATCAGCTCTTCTGGAGTATTTCATTGTTTAATACAAAGTTGTAACTTGATATAAATATTAATTAATTTTGCAGAGTCTAATATTTCAAACATAGAGATCTTCAGAGCAATGTGAGCATTCATTTTGCTGGAACCTCAAAGCACTTCCACAGAGCCTCTCTGGTTGACCCACACAGGCCTAATGGAGTGGTCTCTGTACACTGACAGATTCTTACAACTGCCTCTGCTGTGAGACTTAGCCAGCATAATTTTGATCGTGGTTATTTCTATCTTTCGACTTAGGATGCTACTAGTGGGATTACGTTTTGTTCCCAGTATCTAATACAGTGCCTGGCATATATAACTCCTCAAAAAAAAAGCTGTATAAATGGAGAAATACTTATACCATGCATGTACCTCCTGGCAAAGTGACACCACAGCACAGATCCTCAAGAAATTGTGACTACACAGGGTGCCTGGGTGGCTCAGTTGGTTAAGCGACTGCCTTTGGCTCAGGTCATTATCCTGGAGTCCCGGGATCAAGTCCCGCATCGGGCTCCCTGCTCAGCAGGGGGTCTGCTTCTCCCTCTGACCCTCTTCCCTCTCATGCTCTCTCTCATTCTCTCTGTCTCAAATAAATAAATAAAATCTTAAAAAAAAAAAAAGAAAGAAATTGTGACTACACAAAATAAGGTGAATTCTGTGGCAGCAACTAGTAGGTCATTAGGTGCTGAGACAGAGACTATTTCTATGGTCCAGATGAGAGGTTTTCAGGGGTGCCGGCAAGGTCAGCCCCACCCAAGCCACATGTAGGCAGAGAAAGGCTGCAGAGAGAAAAGGGTTGCCTGGCAGAACTGCAGGCTGAGGGTAGGTCTTGTGAGATTGCTGTGAGGTGGCCACTCTCCTCAGTGATAGTTCACCACATAGGAAACATGCAGGGAAGGGCCCAGTTTCCAACGGGCAATGCAGGCGAGTGGCCCAGCAGCGGGCCCCCGAGGACCTCCCTGCACAGAGCTGCCTGGCATGGGGCCCTGGCCACTGTGCCTCTACTGAGAGTTCTTGGCATCATCCTGTCCAGGCACTGTCATGGAAAGTTGCAAATCCCATTCGTGGAGTTGACAGCCAGGTGGTTTGTATGCCCTTTCCGTTCGGCATATTAACAAATTCTTAATAATCTTAATGTTCATTATTGTATTTTTCAAAACTAAGCACAAAGAAAAACTTTTTTGAATCCCTTTTCTTCTGGATTATAGCACGGCAGATTATAGAAATGAAGTACTATGAGGAATTTAATGCAATAAACAAGGATATATATATATATGTCTATATGTCTATATCTCTGTCTTTATTTATATATACATTTAAATCCCCAAACTGTCATTGGGAGTTCATCACCTCCCCAAGTCACTTAACGACATTGAGCCTCAAAATCCTTATTTGGAAAAAAAGTAAAAGAAGTAACAACAGTATTGTTGTGGGAAAGTAAAATAAAATCCATAGCTGGTTGTTGTAGGATTAAACTTCATGAAGCACGTGAGCATTTCCAACATACCGTAGGACATATTTTCAGTGCTTAACAAATAAACATTAAGTAGAATCTGACTCTGAATGCTGTCTCTGGGAAATGTATTCTTTTCTTACAGGAACACAACTTTGATTATATCAGGAAAGTTAATAAAAAATATTACTCATTTTCGGGAAATATGCACAATAAACAGCTTAATGGGATGCACCTCTTCTATAAAGCATAATTTAGTGATTGCCCAGCTACACAAAAGAGTACCTGTTTCTAAAACCACCTAAATGACGCTGTCAGGCTACACTTTCCTAAAAGAAATGCATAATAATTATCTCTATTTTGAAGATAAGAAAGAGATGCAAAGATAGGCAAGGGAAGTAAGCTTTCTGAGGTCATATAGTCAATTGGTGGCCAAATCAGGAAGATAATTCAAGATTCCAGGTTCACGGACTACTGCTCAGCTGCTTTACCTTGGAGGTAAAGCTGGAGTCCAGGTGTGTGAAGATGATTGATTCTGTTTTTCTTAGCAGGGGACGTGAATGCTGAGAAGGGAAACACACCGGGGCTTGTGTTCTTTATTCAGTTGCCTTTTCCTTGTTTTGCTCCCCTTGAAATATTAAATCTGTAATTTTTTTAAAGCTGTCATTATAATGTGTATGAAATGTATTCTATTTCCTCCTCTTTCTCTCTGTTCTGATTGCTGGAAACCACATAAAAGCCAGTCAATGTGGTGGAAATTATGTCTTAGGGGAGGGTATTCAGCTGATGTATTGATTCCAAGTTTCTATTAGGGAAATAACTAAACCATGATTTTATTGGTGATTTTATTTGTCTGCTTTGTGTGAAGGACATTTATTTGCATTAGTTGAAAATTAACTAGTAAACTTCTATGCTTTTATATAATATGCGATTCATCTAATCAAAAAAGAATGGATTTGATAATCTAACTAGATACTATCCATTTGAAAGAACAACAACAAAATTCCTAATCAATAAATAATTTATTTCAACCCAAAGTGTTCTAAAGAGTCTGACAGTTGCTTGTGGTTTTCTTCTTTTTTTGTAAGTTCAACATTTAAATGTTTTTCTTCTTTTGCCTTACATTGTCATTGGAGTTCATGTTGTGTTACTTTTATTATCACAGAGGCTGCAAATATTTATTTTTAATATTCTAGCCTCAGAATAAGAAATGATATTCAGCACCAGGGTATGCATACTTAGCATAAGAATGTGCTCTATTTTAAAAGCAATTGCAGAAGAAACAGCAGCACTGGAGCTAGAATAATTTATATTGGGAAACTTGGCTATATGATAAAACATTGACTGCTAAATTATTGCTGTAATCCTGAGAGCAGGATGGTGCCTTCTTATGTTTGCCTTTCTTTACCTCCTTCTGCCAAGGTCATACTGTAGTATGACTGTCATCATATTTTGATGATTTTGAATTTCCAGCATCCTGGCATATTAGCATTTTCCCCATTTTGGGGAAAGAAATTGTGCTATGTTATAAATATGTTATAATGATAGTGTCAGGGCAAAAAAAAAAAAAAAGAAGAAAAGCAAAAACTTCCCCCTTTTTTATCCTTGATAGTTTTTTTTTTTAAAGTGGAAGACAAAATAGTAAAGATGGATTATAATTTCTTTGTTTCTTTAAATAATGAAGAACATGTTTTATAAAAGGCATTTAGAGCTACAAATTAGCACTTACACCTACCATTTGATTTTTAAAAATTTATTCAAAATAGGATTTGGGGGAGAAGGTGAGGGAATCTAAAATATGAGTCATTTTATTCACTAAATACTGAGTTAAGGAGTTTAGTGCAATTTCCATCCGCAAAGAAAAACAAAAGTCACCATTTCCAGAAAGACGATGTCATTTTCTTAAGATTCCAGCCCTTTCTTATTTACTGACTTCCTCTGGTGAACTATTCTTTCTATTAGAGTATAATGTCACCAGGACCCAGGTCAAGAAACAGAACATACCTAGTGTCCCAGTAACCCACTTGAGCTCTGACAGTCACTACGACTCCCACAGCAGTCACCACCACTCCAACTTCTGTCAGCATAGATTAGTTCCACCTGTGTTTGTGTTTTACTTAAATGGAATCCTACGTTATCTACCTGTAGTTGACTTCAGGACTATAATCCCCTTGGCTAGGGCCTGAACTGTGTGGGACAACTCCTGCCTGGAGCATCTCTTTGTTCACACTGAGATTATTAACAAAGAGTGCATCATCCTGCTCACTTTAAGTCAATCAAAGTAGAAAGGGGGAAAAATCTGAAAAGTTTTATATTTGAATGAAATTTGTAGCCTAATTGCTTCAAGCCCTGAGGTCTTGCTATTCACAAGAGTTTTTAAAAATGCATCTGAGAATCCAATTCTAGCAAAGATTGAGATTGAGTAGCCTTATCCCTCCCAGTCGTCCCTCTTAAAACTATAAAATGCCTGGTCTAACACAACAAAAAAGCATAGACAGAGTCTAAGAGGTAAAAAGAAGACAGACTGCCTGGGAGCTCGGGACTTGAGAACCCACCCAGTGGAGAGCTCCCTGCAATTTCTTTTTGCCTCTCATACATCTTGGACAGGGCACTGTAGAATCTCCAATAGAACCACCCATAGGCACAGGCAAAAAAAGCTCTGAGGAAAGCCAGCTCCTGTCAGCACTAGGACTGCAAAAAGAATGGCTTTAACAGAACAGAAAACTTCTCGGACAATGTGTTCCAGACTAGAGCCAAATACCAACAGAAACCTCCCCTGCCCCATGGTCTCAGCAGGGCTGAGAGGGGAGCTGACCTTCCACCCCACTCTGCCACCCTCTTTTGCAGGCAGCACTCTGAAGTCACACCCCCACAGAAGCAGGCAGTGCTTTGAGTCTTCCACCAGGGTAGTGTCTGTAGGATCCAGCTGTGAGCATCCCTCATCAAGCAGCAGGGAGATTTCACATAGGGACATACTCACCTCTCAGCTCATTCCCAGGCACTATCAATAGTGACCAGTGTGCGGCTTAACTTGCTCACTAACTTGACATCAAGAAGGCGAACAGGGTAGTGTGACAGGCATTCCACTGCCCCACCTCTTCATCCCTGGGAGGACCTGTGCTTCTGCCTTGATCCTGTAGCAAAAAAAGTGGTTTTGAGTCAGCTTCCCCTCTCCCCGATATCATGGGGCCCAGCTGAGCATGTACTCCCACTGAGAGACCACGAGCAAGCCAAACAGGTGTTCACTTTTGCTGAGAAAATAAGGTATCAGAGGGGCCTAGGGAGAAGCTGAACTTGCATTTCTCCAGCTTCAACCAGGCAATGTGAGCCAGTGCTCCACGTTTACTCTGGTGACATCAATGGGGCCCAATGTGAAGCTGAATACACCCACACATCATGTCCTAGAACTCTAGAACTACATCTCAACAAGGGGGCTGTCTGCCAAAAAGAAAAAAAGAAAAAAGAAATTAAACTGTCTAGGATACAATCACTCATCCACTCATCATATCAAGAATGAGGAAAATCACAACTTGAATGAAAAAAGTAAAAAGTCAATCTCATTCAATGTTGGATGACATCATTGAGATAATCAGATGTCAGAATTATCTGACAAAGAATTAAAAACAAACACCATAAAAATACTTCAATATTATTTAAAAATTCTCTGGAAACAAATAAACAGAAAAGTTTCATCATTTGGAGTTACCTATTTTAAAAAATAACTAAATGAAAAGTATAGAACTGAAAACTCCAATAAATGGGATCAAACTTGATGGATGGGCTGAATAGTAGAGTGGAGATGACAGAGGATAAGATCTGTGAACTTGAGGACAAATCAATTGCATTTACCCAATTCAGACAACAGAAAATAGAAAATAGAAAAAAAAAAGAAAGTCCTGGAGACGTGAACAAGAAACTTTGCATTCAGATAAAAAATAGCCTTAAGTGAAGAGCAGGCTGGAGCTGGTAGCAGAAGCTTGTGAGCACCTCCCAGTGTTGATTACTGAAGCTTTGGACTTGAGGGTGTCCATCTGAGGGGAATTTACTGCCTTGCTATTGGACATTAATTTAAGCTCCTCCTATGACTGAAGGTTAAAGTGACCTTCAAATATGAAATACCATTTAAGATGATGTCAGAGAAATGTTCTAATGGGGGTGTAGTGCCCAGGAGAGTTCTATAATGCCATGGAAATGGTTTGTACAAGATATCATTACTGAGGAAATGCAAGCAGGAGATTCTCACAAACAGGGGGCCTCTTTTCCCCTAGGACTGACTCTGGAACTGTGTTAGGAGAGGCTGGATTCTATTGTCACTTGGGCTGTGCCCTATGAAAAGTCCTTGACTAACCAATGAAGAGCCGCTCTGTGGACAGTAGTTCTAAGGTGAATGGACAACATCTTGTTTGGAAGGCCACCTTCTGATAGAGGAACGTAAACACAGATCAGCTTGATGTGCTGCTTTCCTAGCAGCAGTGGAAAAAGTGAAGAGTGGTAAAAGCTTCTATGTTTGGATTTTATAGATTCATGGGAAGTGGCCAATAGCCATGGTCAAGCAGAAGGAAAATGGAAACCAGGCCTATTGAAGGGATGCCCATATGGAACACAGCCTTTTGGAAATCATTGTGGGAATATGAGGGTGCATTGAAGTAGTGAAACAATCAGGAAGCTTGGGAAGCAGCCCCTACGCACCCTGGGCACTTCTTGCTGCTTATTATCACTTTTCTTGCAAAGCAAGGCAGGAACCAAGGAGTAACCCCAGACCAGTTCAGGCTTGTCTGGGACAAGATGGCCACCAAACTTCACCTTTCACCGGCTTCTTCCCTCATTATAATGCTAAAAATCATGCCCAGAGGTGAAGACTCAACAGTCATATAAAACATATGATGTATGAGGAAACCTGTTCTGTCAACTGTGCCTGCCTGCCCAATTCCCTGTATTTCCCTACCCTAACATACTTAGACATCACTCCTTGCCCACTTTAGGCCCTTAACACCTTCCCTGGCTACTTTTTGGAAAGCTGGTCTGACATTCCTGTTGCAACTGTGTCTCCCTTCAGCTTGAGCTGTTGTGCCAATAACGCCTTACCTGCGTCTGTACATTTTGGGTCCAGTCTCATTTGTACAATTGCT
Organism: Mirounga leonina; assembly: GCF_011800145.1. Classification (NCBI taxonomy): domain Eukaryota; kingdom Metazoa; phylum Chordata; class Mammalia; order Carnivora; family Phocidae; genus Mirounga; species Mirounga leonina. The sequence goes on along the minus strand of NW_023270305.1, from coordinate 77,888,132 downwards.
GGGTCCAAGCACCCAAGTACGGTAATAATGACATGTCAACACCATCAGAAGAACTTTGGTTTGGAAGGTGGTGGGAATCGGCAAGCAGATATCCCTATGGGCTTCCTCGAGAGGGTCACCTAAGCCCATGAAATGAGTGCATATGGGGGCACTGACACACAAGAATCCAGACACATTCTTCTTGCACCCTCTGAGGCAGAGTACCAGTAAGAACTGTTCTGTATGCCAGCAGATGGCAGAGAGACTGCCAGAGACTGCAGATAGCTATATGGCAGGTTCCTTGGTGAGAAGGCCCTGAACATGGCTGGCCAGCCAGTCAGACTACTGCTAGTAACCCTGGAGGGTTACAAATAGGGCCTGACAGGAGCAGACACTGAGCATAGACTGGGATTTCCTTACCTGGTAGTGCATGCAACCAGGTGCATGCTGAGAATGTATTGTGTAAGAGAACCAGAAGGGAGGACACTGAATCAATTTGGATAGCTGATTACCATTTCTTCAGACTAAGGAACATACTTTACAGATCATAATGTCCTCCTCAGAATAATAGCTTGATAGAGAATTGAAATGAGATATTAAAACATTGGTTGTCTAAAATGGAGGTGATAGGGGTGCCTGGGTGGCTCAGTCATTAAGCATCTGCCTTCCGCTCAGGTCATGATCCCGGGGTCCTGGGATCAAGCCCTGCATCGGGCTCCCTGCTCAGCGGGAAGCCTGCTTTTCCCTCTCCCATTCCCTCTGCTTGTATTCCCTCTCTCGCTGTGTCTCTCTCTGTCAAATAAATAAATAAAATCTTTAAATAAGTAAGTAAGTAAGTAAGTAAGTAAATAAATAAATAAATAAATAAATAAATAATAAAATGGAGGAGATAAAGACATGAAGGGCTAGCTTACTTGCCTTTAGGAGTATGTGCTCATACTCAACATGAACATGAATGGGGCCAAAAGAATGTCCCCACTAAATAGATTTCTGTTTTTGTGGAGGATCAGGGCAAGAGGGGATAGAGGAAGATGCTGGTATTCTTTCTTCCCCACATCACCTCATGAGTTTTTTTTCCTGCAAATTGATATTGTCAATTATACTACCTGCTTGAAAAGAGTGAAACCATATATTGCTGACATCACCTTTGTTTTTGGAATGTAACAATATCAAATGGAAGCCTACAAACTTGAGTGACCTCATCCTGGGAGACGTTCTTATGCGACAGGGTGACAGACTGGATAGTTATTAATGACTGAATGGGAGATTAGCAATGGGACAGTATCTTTTGTTTTTTGTGATTGTTTTGGTATTAAGGATCCACATTCAAAGACCAGGGGGTAGACTGTGATATTATGATTTTTAATAAAGAATATATATTGGGCCTCCTATCTGGTTCTGGCCCAAAGTTCCTAAAACGCTTGGAATATCCAGTGATGAGAACTGCAAAGGCATTTTTGTTATGTTAATGAGTGACCTTTGGAAAAGCCCTAGATAACCTAAGGAAAAGGACTGGTTTCCAGGAGAGCCAACCATGTGATTGGAGGGTTGGAACTTTCATTCCCACCCTGGAAACCTCCAGGAGCTGACAGGGGTTGGAGATTGAATTCAATCACCAAAGACCAATGATTTAATAAATTATGCCTACTTAATGAAGTTTCTATAAAAAACCAAAGGACAAGGTTTAGAAAACTTCCTGGTGGGTGAACACATGGGAATTTGGGGGGAATGGCATGCTGGAAGTCATGGAGGCTTTGTGCCCCTTTCCCACACCTTGTCCTAAGTATCTCTTCCATCTGGCTATTCCTGAGTTATATTTTTTTATGGTAAGCCAGTAATCTAGTAAGTAACATGTTTCTCTGAGTTCTGTGAGCCACTGTAGCAAATTAATCAAACCCAAAAAAGATGATCATTGAAACCTGCAGTCTATAGCCAGGTAATCAGAACCACAAGTAACAATCTGGACTTTTGATTGGTGTCTGAAATGTGTGTGGGATGCGGTCTTGTAGGACTGAGCCCTTAACATGTGGGGTCTGATACTATATCCAGGTAGATAGTATCAGAGTTGAGTTGAATTGTAGGACACCCAGCTTATGCCAGATAATTGCTTGGTCATGAGGGAACCTCCAACCCCGTATGTTAGAATTGGAATTAGAATCATTAATGTTCATAGTAGTATTTTTCATAATAGCTTTAGGGTAGAAGTAACCCAAATATTCATCAATGGAAGAATAGATAACAATGTGGTGTCTGTCTACAGAATGGAATATTATTCAGGTATAAAAAGAAATGATACATAATGTTAAAACATGGATGAACCTTAAAAATGTTATGCTAAGTGAAAAAAGCCAGACATAAAAAGTCACATAGTGTATGATCCATTTAAATGAAATATCCAGAAAAGGCAAATCTATGGAGACAGAAGATTAGTGATTGCTTAGGACTGGAGGTGGTGGGGGTGGGGAATAATTGTTAAAGAGTCTGATGTTTCTCTGAGGTGATTAAAATGCTCTAAAATTGTCTATGATGATGGTTTGCATATATTTATGAATACTAAAACCTATTGCATTATATGGATTCATTAAATGAATGAATTGTATGGTATGTGAATTATATCTCAGTAACATTGTTTTAAAGATATATAAACAAACAAAAATGGATTCAAGTCTTAAATGTAAAATGTAAAACTATGAAATGACTTGGGGAAAAATGGACAATCTTCAGACCTGGGGCCAAGCTAAGAGTGACACCAAAAGTATGATCTATAAATGAAAAAAAATTGATAAATTCAACTGATCAAACTGAACTATTTTTGTTCTAGAAAAGACCTTGTGAAAAGCCACAGGCTGTAAATATTATTTGCAAATTATCCAGTATTGACATGCACCTAGGGGTAAAAAGCTCAAAATTAAATTGTAAAAATAAAAGAAAATCCAATTAGAAAATGGGCAAAGTACAAAAACAGACATTTCACTGAAGAGGATATATGGATGGCAAATAAGCACATGAAAAGATGTTTAAAATCATTAGCCATTGGAAAAATGCATATTATATCCACAGTACAATATACACCAATTAGAAAAGCTAAAATAAAAAAATAGTGACATCAAGAAGTAAATCTTTCATGCATTGGTTATGCAAGTGTAAAATCATATGGCCATGTAGGAAAACAATCTTGTATTTTCTTACAAAATTAAACATGCACCTACCACACAACCCAGCAATTGCACTCTTGGGCATCTATCACAGGAAAATGAAAACAGGTTCACACAAAATCTTGTTGTGAATGTTCATAGCAGCTTTATTCATAATTGCCAAAATCAGGAGAGTGGGTGGAATGTCTTTCAACAGATGAATGGTTAAATAAACAGTGGTATGTCCATATCACTGAATATTAGAATATTCAATGAACATTGAATATTGAGCATTATAATACTCAATGAACATTGAACACTGAACATTGAATATTAGAATATTTAGAAATGCAGTTTTAACCTTGTTGGTGTAGTTCTCTTAAATGATATGAATTATAGCTGAATACCTACTAAATTGAATTAGAATTGATTTGGAATTCTGATGAATTTTTGACAAATTACAAACTTTTCAGTGAGTTAGTTCCTTCACTTGAGAAAGGATAAATGTAAGGGGACATCACTGCAGTGGCTTTGAGATATCATAGCTGAGTGTTTATATTTAAACTAATTACTATCTCTGTTCCTTGTCTTCCCCTTAGTGACATATGAAGGAAGAGTCATAATCATATGAAATGAAAAACTAGACAATTGAGGTAAAGAGAGTGTTCTGCTTCAGGCCAAAATCAAGTATTGGGAACTGAGTTTACTACCTTGCCCTAAATAATATAAAAATAGCTGAAATATTTATTTATTTTTTTATTCTTATGTTAATCCCCATACATTACATCATTAGTTTTAGATGAAGTGTTCCATGATTCATTGTTTGTGCATAACACCCAGTGCTCCATGCAGAATGTGCCCTCCTCAATACCTACCACCAGGCTAACCCATCCTCCCAACCCCCTCCCCTCTAGAACCCTCAGTTTGTTTTTCAGAGTCCATCGTCTCTCATGGTTCATCTACCCCTCCGATTTCCCCTGCTTCATTCTTCCCCTCCCGCTACCTTCTTGTTCTTCTTTTTTCTTAACATATATTGCATTATTTGTTTCAGAGGTACAGATCTGAGATTCAACAGTCTCGCACAATTCACAGCGCTTACCAGAGCACATACCCTCCCCAGTGTCTATCACCCAGTCACCCCATCCCTCCCACCCCACCCCCCACTCCAGCAACCCTCAGTTTGTTTCCTGCGATTAAGAATTCCTCATATCAGTGAGGTCATATGATACATGTCTTTCTCTGTTTGACTTATTTCGCTCAACATAATACCCTCCAGTTCCATCCACGTCGTTGCAAATGGCAAGATCTCATTCCTTTTGATGGCTGCATAATATTCCATTGTGTATATATACCACCTCTTCTTTATCCATTCATCTGTCGATGGACATCTTGGCTCTTTCCACAGTTTGGCTATTGTGGACATTGCTGCTATAAACATCGGGGTGCACGTACCCTTTTGGATCCCTACTTTTGTATCTTTGGGGTAAATACCCAGTAGTGCAATTGCTAGATCGTACGGTAGCTCTATTTTCAACTTTTTGAGGAACCTCCATACTGTTTTCCAGAGTGGCTGCACCAGCTTGTATTCCCACAAACAGTGTAGGAGGGTTCCCCTTTCTCTGCATCCCCGCCAACATTTGTCATTTCCTGACTTGTTAATTTTAGCCATTCTGACTGGTGTGAGGTGGTATCTCATTGAGGTTTTGATTTGGATTTCCCTGATGCCGAGCGATATTGAGGACTTTTTCATGTGTCTGTTAGCCATAAAAATAGCTGAAATAAATGAAACAATATTTTGCAGACATGGACCATCGTCAGCATAGGACTGTGATCCCTGAAGTCTCCAGGCTGCATTGCAGGGGCAGGATCCAAGCAGAGCCCAGCAATTTTGCTGAGCTGAGGTCAGTGCTGGGAGAGAAGGCAACTGGAAATTATGGAACAGAAGGGAAGAAGAGATAACTACAGAGCACAAAACCACCAGAATGCCTTGGGAAACTTTAACTTAGTTCTGATCAGCCCGTGCATGAGAGGAAAATATCCAAGGCTACGAAAAGAACTACCAGAACTACCAGAAAAAAGTAGACAAAAAATTTTCTGGAGATCACAAAGGACTGGGAATAATTTGTATTCTTATGGTTAACAAGTAGAATTCTCAGAAGTACATTGTCTGGAGACAAATTAATCCTAAAGGGTACTTGGGCCAATCCTAAAACACTGAAAGCAAGAACAAAACTCAACACTATTTATAGGAATATAACAGAATCTAGGAGCCAACAAGGTAAAATTCCTAGTATCTGGTATCAAAAAAAAAAAAAATTACCAGGCATACAATGAGGCAGGAAAATAGAACTCATAACTCAGAGGAAATATCAATCAATAGGGCCAAACCAAGAAATAGAGATGATGGAACCAGCAGATAAGGACACAAAAACAACTATTATAAATACACTGTTTATGTCCAAGAAAGTAAAGGAAAATATGACCATGATGAGAAGAGAAAGGGAAGATGTAAAAGCTATTTAAATAGTTTCAAGAGATGAAAAATACACTATCTGATGTGATATATATATATATATATATACACACAATATATATATACACACTGAATAGGATTAAGAGCAGATTTAACAATATAGAAGAAAAGGTTCTTCAATGAAATTAAAGATCTAGAATCTATCCACAAAAAAGTGCAGTGAGAAAAAAAACTGACAAGATGAACAGATCCCTGGATACTTGTGGAGCAATGTCAGGCAGACTAGTAGGTGTTTAAGTTCCAGAAAGAGGCACACATTATATATGTGTGATTCCAAAAGTTCCAAAAAGAGAGGGGAGAGAATAAAGAATACTAACATTATTGGAAGTAATATAGCCAAAATTTTCAAAATGTAACAAAAATTTTAAACCTATAAGTTCAAGAAGCTTAAAGACCTCAGATGAAATAAATATAAAGGAAACCACACAGAGGCACACAGGAATCAAATAGCAAAAAATGAGGAATAAAGAGAAAAAAAAGCAGCCAGAGAACAAGGACACATTATGTACAGAGAGGGCCAAATACGCACAGTTTATTTTCAGAACTATGTGGAAGGACATCTTTAAAGTACTATATGGGGCAGGGGAACCTGTGAATCTAGAATTCTTTACCGGCAAGAATCACATTGAAAACCAAAAGTGAAATAAAGACTTTTGGGGACAATCAAAATGTGAAAGACTCCATTGCCAGCAGACCTGCACTGTGAGAAATGTTAAAGGAAGTTTATCATGAAGAAGAAAAATGATGTCATATGGAAATTTGGACCCATAGGAAAGAGCCAAAAGAACTGCAAATGATAAATATGTGGAAATATATAAAAGTGTCATTATTATTCAATATCTTTAACAGATAATGGATCTGTTAAAAATTTAAGCTAACAATATATTTGTATTTATAGAATAATATATTTATACAATAAAAATATATCTTTACTATACATATATATGAATGCATTATAGCACATACAAAAGAACACAAAATAGAAGTTTATTATGCACAAAATAGAAGTGGTATTTTATTATCTTAGGTAGATTGTGATAATCAAAATTGCATCTTGTGAATTCTAAAATTACCAAAGAGATATAGCTAATAAGCCAATAGTGGATATGAAATATAAACATTAAAAAAGCAAAAAGAAATCAAACCTCCAAATAACCCAAGGAAAGACAGGGAAGAAGAGGAAATAAAATAGTGAAAAAACAGAGTGGCAATATTTTTTTTAAGTTTATTTATTTATTTATTTATTTATTTTCTATTTTTTTATTTTATTTTTTTAGTGATCTCTACACCCAACATTAGGCTCGAACTCATGACCCTGAGATCAAGAGTTACATACTGAGCCAGCCAGGTGCCCCCAGAGTGGACAATATTAATATCAGACAGTATAGACTTTATAGAAAGAATCAGGAAGTCAGGAAAGCAGTAAGTTACTTAAGAGGTCATTACAATCCCAAATATGTATTCAACTAATAACAGAGTTTAAAAATACAGGAACCAATAACTGAAGAGAAAGAAGAAAGAAAGAAAGAAAGAAAGAAAGAAAGAAAGAAAGAAAGAAAGAAAGAAAGAAAGAAAGAAAGAAAGAAAGAAAGAAAGAAAAGAAAGAAAAGAAAGAAAAGAAAGAAAAGAAAGAAAGAAAAGAAAGAAGAAAGGAAGGAAGGAAGGGAAGAGAGAGAAAAGAGAGAGAGAGAAAAGGAGGGAGGTAGGGAGGAAGGAAGAAAAGAAGGAAGTAAGAGGGAAGGAGGCAGAGAGAAATCTTCCAATATAGCTGGAAAATTCAAATTTCCTCTTTCAGTAAATGATACAACAATTACACAGAAAATCAGAAGGCTATTAAATGCTTAAACAGTGCTACCAACCAATTAGAACTAATTGATATTATAGAAAACTCTACCATATACTTTCAAGAGCATATGGAAACTTCATCAAGATAGGCTGTATTCAGACCATAAAACAAAACTCAAGAAGTTTTAAACATAGACATCACAAAACATTAGCCAATCAAATCCAGCAATGTATAAAAAGAATCATCTAACAAGACAAAGTGGGATATATCCCAATTATACAAGGCTGGTTCAACATTTGAAAATCGAATAATGGGACCTATCACATCAACAAGCTAAACAAGAAAAGTCACATCATCATATTAATATCTGCAGAAAAAGCTTTTGACAAAATCTTTGACCCTCACAAAAATTAACTCAGTGAGACAGACCACAGACCGAATATAAACCACATAAATATAAAACTCCTGGAGAAAACATAGGAGAAAATCTAGGTGGCCTCGTGTATGGTGATGACTTTTACAGCACCAAAGGCAAGGTCCATGGAAGAAATAACTAAAAAGTTGAACTTTCTTAAAATTAAAAACTTCTGCTCTTCAAAAAAAACCGTGTGAAGAGAATTATAAGAAAAGCCACAGATTTGGGGCACCTGGGTGGCTCAGTCATTAAGCATCTGCCTTCGGTTTGGGTCATGATCCCAGGGTCCTGGGATCAAGCCCTGCATCAGGGTCCCTTGCTCTGTGGGAAGCCTGCTTCTCCCTCTCCCACTCCCCTGCTTGTGTTCCCTCTCTCGCTGTGTCTCTCTCTGTCAAATAAATAAATAAATCTTTAAAACAAAAAGCCACAGATTTGGAGAAAATATGTGCAAAAGACACATCTGATGAAGGACTATTATCCAAAATATACAAAAAAGTCTTAAAATTCAACAAAAAGAAAATAAATAACTCAAAAAATAGAGCTGAAAATCTTAAAAGTCACTTCATGAAAGAAGATGCACAGATGGTAATTAAGCATATGCAAAGATATACAGATGAAAAGATGCTCAACATTACTAATCATCAGGGAAAGTAAATCAAAACCACAAAGAGAATCACCTTACACCTGTTAGAATGGCTATTATTAAAGATGAGAAGTAATAAGAGTTGGCAAGGATGTGGAGAAAAGGGACCCCTTGTGCACTGTTGGAAATGGACATTGGTGCAACCACTGTGGAAAACATTACAGAAGCTCCTCAAAAAATTAAAAAATAGAGCTACCATACAATCCAGCAATTCTACTTCTAGGCATTTACCTAAAGAAAATGAAAACACTAATTCGAAAAGATAAATGCACTTATACGTTTATTGCCACATTATTTACAATAGCCAAGAAACAATGTCCAAAGAGGAATGAGTGGATAAAGAAGATGTGGAATAAATAAGAATTTGTAGGAAAAATGGATGAAGGGGGTCAAAAGATATAAATATCCAGTTATAAGTTAAACCAAGTACACAATGGTGTATTGCATATTTGAAAGGTGCCAAGACAGTGTATCTAAAACGTCTTCATAGCGGAGCACTTGGGTGGCTCAGTCGGTTAAGCCGTTGCCTTCGGCTCAGGTTATGATCCCGGGGTCCTGGGATCGAACCCCCGCATCGGGCTCCCCGCTCAGTGGGAAACCTGCTTCTCCCTCTCCTTCTGCCTGCCTCTCTGCCTACTTGTTCTCTCTCTCTGTCAAATAAATGAATAAAATCTTTAAAAAATAAAAATAAAAATAAATGTCTTCATAGCAAGAACAAAAAATTTTTGTAACTATGTATAGTGACAGATATTAAATAGGCTTATTGTGGCAATCATTTTGCAATATATACAAAAAAAGTTCTATTGGACAGTGTTTTTTTTTTTAAAGATTTTATTTATTTATTTGAGAGAGAGGGAAAGAGAGCACAAGCAGAGGAAAGAGGCAGAGACAGAGGGAGAAGCAAGCCGAGCAGGGAGCCCGACGCGGGGCTCGATCCCAGGACCCTGGGACCACGACCTGAGACGAAGGCAGATGCCTAACGACTGAGCCACCTAGTCCTAAGTAAATGTTAAAGAACTAATTTTGCTCCTGGCTTATTTTTGTTAATTTCGCCCTGCTACATGATATTCAGTAGGAAATCTAATTAAGAGCTAAGTGAATATTTAATAATTGGACAAAATATTGTATTTCTCAAGTTAGATGACTAACTTACAGATTTTAATAGATTTGATGTGTTACTTCAATAATGTATTACACATGCAATTATTGTGACTTTTTTTATAAAAGACATAATTCATTTTAAACAGTTGCAATAATTAACCAATGATTATTATAATTTATTTAATCCCCAGTTCTGGGATATTAGGTTGCTGATTTAAACCATGAGGATATATTAAGATTGATTGAGGAAAAGAGCAAAGGAATTTAACCTTTCAATAGTGAGAGGAGAACAGGTACTTATCTTATTCCCCTCTGTAATAACATGTTTTATGAAAAACTTGTATGTATTTGATTTGTGAAATATTCTTCAGAGCAGAACAATGATTCCCTCCTGGAGTTTCACCTCATCTATGTTTCACCTTGAGTTTAATTAATTTGCTTTTTGAGAAAATTCAAAGTAGAAAATAGACAAAACCATACAGTAAAATATGAAATATTGGAATCTAAATTCATAAATCATACTGTAAAATATCTAAATTTGTTTATAGTATTTTTGTGACAAAAAGAATGTTATTGGCCTGTTTTATAATGTGTACAAAGGCATAATTACTAAAGATTTTATATATTTTATGTGAACAGATCTATTTCAGAAGACCATACAACATATATTTTTAAATGTTCAGCTAGTTCTATTGTCTTCAGTTATTTCCATTTTAAAATATCTTTTTCAATTTAAAGTCTTGTGAAAGCAAAACAAAATATTCATGCATGGAGATGAAATAAAGCATAATAAAATGACATTGATTAATTTTAGTTTTGTGTAAGACACAAAAGATTTTCAAAAATTTTTGGAAGTTTTAATCTGTCTTTGTAATTTATAAGTGTTATTTCTAGAATATGTCCTGTTTATAATCTCAATTCTTGTCAGTGTTCCTGTCATTTAGAAGACATGAAGTACATAATTTCTGGTCATTTATAATATGAAGACATGAAGTACATAATTTCTGGTCATAATTAATAAATGAATTATCTCAGAACACTTGCCTGAGTTTAGTCAAGAAAACAATACTTAACTATTGTACCTGGAAAGTTAACTACATATAACATGAAGAGGCACCCTCTGTATTCACTTAGGAGAATAACTTCACCTTTGGTGATTATAGGTTAGAAACGAACAACTCTAAGAACAGAAATAGGGTCAGGGAGATATAATCAAGGGAATGTTATTTCTTTATTAAAGAATATATAGATACCTACATGACTTAAGGAAACTAAAATGATTGGGAATATGGTAGGCAGAATTTTTTATTACTTCTGCCACCTGGTGGTTCTCCATGAATGTGTGAAAAAAAAATTTGAAAAGATGTTCTACATCCTATGTCCTCAGGGAAATGCAAATTAATACAACAATGAATACTACACTGCACTTATTAGAATAGCCAACATCACAAACACTAACACAAAATGCTAATGAGAATGTGGAATTAAAGAAACTCTCCTTCAGTGCTGGTGGCAATGCAAAATGGTACAGCCATTTTGGGAGACAGTTGCTGATTTCTTACAGAACTAAACACATCTTGGGGCACCTGGGTTGCTCAGTCGTTAAGCGTCTGCCTTTGGCTCTGGTCATGATCTTAGGGTCCTGGGATTGAGCCCCACATCAGGCTCCCTGCTCCGCGGGAAGCCTGCTTCTCCCTCTCCCACTCTCCCTGCTTGTGTTCCCTCTCTTGCTGTGTCTCTCTCTGTCAAATAAATAAATAAAATCTTAAAAAAAAAAAAGAACTAAACACATCTTTACCATATGATACAGTAATCTCACTCCTTGGTATTTACCCAAAGGAGTTGAAAACCTAGGGACATGCAGAAACCTGCACGTGGATGTTTAGAATAATTTACTCATAATTCCTAAAACTTGAAAGCAACCAAGATGCCGTTCAGTGAGGGGAATGAATAAACTGTAGTACTTCCAGAAAATGGAATATTATTCAATGCTTAAAGGAAATGAGCTATCAAGCCAAGAAAAGACATAGAAGAAACTTATGAAGAAACTTATAAGAAAGAAGGCAAATTAAAGGGTTACCTACTGTATGATTCCACCTGTATGACAACTGGAAAAGGCAAAATTACGGAGACAGAAAAAGAATAGTGGTTGCCTTGGGTGGGATGGGGGAGGGATGAAAGGTGGGGCACAGAGGATTTTTAGGCCAGTGAAAATACTCTGTATACCATCATGATGGTTACTTGTTATTATACATTTGTCCATACCCATAGAATGTGCAAGACCAGGAGAAAACTATAATATAAATACAGATTCTGGATGATTATGATGTGCCAATGTAGGCTCATGGATTGTAGCAAATGCGTCACTCTGGTGTGGGATGCTGATAGTGGGGGAGGCTGTTCATGTGTAAGAGCAGGAAGTATACAGGAGATCTCTGTACTTTCCACTCAGTTTTGCTGTGAACCTAAAACTGCTCTAAGAAAATAAAGCATTTTTGAAAGCTAATAAAAAAATATTATGTATAAGTTTTTAACAATAAATATTAAAATGTAAAATTTCCTTGAAACAAGTTGCCAAATCACAGTCAAGAAGAGCCTTATATATGTATTAAAGAAATTGATGTTCTAATTATAAACTTTCTTACAAATACAATTCTTTGCCCAAGGGATTTTACTATTGAATTTACCAAATATTTAAGAAAGAAATAATACAAACCTTGTATGCAATCTCCCAGAATAGGGTAGGAAACACTTCCTAAGGATGACATTAACTTTGTTATTAACCATGTAAATTTTTTTTCAAAAAAAGAAAACTACAGACTAATATTCCTTGTAGGTATAGCAACAAATGGTTTTAGGAAATATTAGCACATCAAAATAACTAATTATTATAAAGACAATACATAATGACCAAGTGCAGATTATTCCAGGTATGCAAGGTTGATTTAACAATAGGATATCAGTATAATTTATAATATTAACAGATTAAAGATGAAAAATTATGATTATCTCAAGTGATGCAGATCAAGCCTTTCACAAAATTTAGCAAAATTCAGTTGATAAAAGTAAAATTCTTGACAAACTAGAAAGACAAGAGAATTTCCTGAGTACATAAAAAAATATTTTGAAAAACCTACAACTAGCATCTTATATAATGTTGAAATTGTTTTCTTTTTAAGATTGAGGTCAAGGTAAGACTGTTCTCACCACTTTTTAAAAATTCTATTGGGGGCAGCTGGGTGGCTCAGTCATTAAGAGTCTGCCTTCGGCTCAGGTCATGATACCAGGGTCCTGAGATCAAACCCTGCATTGGGCTCCCTGCTCCACGGGAAGCCTGCTTCTCCCTCTCCCACTCCCCCTGCTTGTGTTCCCTCTCTTGCTGTGTCTCTCTCTGTCAAATAAATAAATAAAATCTTTAAAAAAATTTCTATTGGGGTAGGGGCTAGCAAGTGATACAAGGCAAAAAAAGTTAATTAAAGACATATAGTTGTTTTTTTTTTTTTTAAGATTTCATTCATTGTTTTGATACAGAAAGAGAGCACAAGCAGGGGGAGTGGCAGGCAGAGGGAGAGGGAGTAGCAGGCTCCCCGCCAAGCAAGGAGGCTGACCTGGGGCTTGATCCCAGGACCCCAGGACCATGACCTGAGCCAAAGGCAGACACTTAATTGACTGAGCCACCCAGGTGCCCCAAGGATGTATAGTTTGAAAAGCAATATATAAAATCTCCCTTATTCACAAATAGAATAATCATTTGATCAGAAGACACTAAGGTATCTACATAAAAGCCATAGAAATAATAAGTGAATTTAGCAAGGTCACAGATTAAAAATATACCACAGACCTAAGTGTAAGTCACAAATGATAAAACTTCTAGGAAAAATAAGTAGGAGGAAATATCTGTGGTCCTGGGTTAATCAAAGATTCCTTGGGTAACATGCAAAAAGAATGAACAACAAAATAAAACATTGATAAATTTGATCTCCAAAGTTAAAACTTCTCTCCTCAGAAGACACAAAGTAAATGACTGGGAGAAATATTTCCAAAATATATTATCTGATAAAAACTCATATCCAAAATGTAGAAAAATTTCTTACAACACAATAATAAGATCAACAACTTGATTTTTAAATGGACAAAATATTTCAATAGAATCCCTTGATCAAGGGGCACCTGGGTGGTTCAGTCAGTTAAGTGGCCGACTCTTGATTTTGGCTCAGGTCATGACCTCAGGGTCTCCAGCCCTGAATTGGGCTCAGTTCTCAGTTCTTAGTGGAGAGTCTACTTCAGGATTCTCTCTCTCCCTCTGCCCCTCCCCCTGCTTGCATGCTCTCTCTTTCTCTAAAATAAATAAATTAATAAAAAAAGAATGCATTGATCAAGCAAATACAGGAATTCTTTGTTTAACACAAATCCAATATTCATGATTGCCAGTTACCATATTTTACTTTAATTATATCGATCCTCTAGCAACATCACTTGAATTTCAGGTACCATGGTTTATTAAATGTGAGTAATCACATAAAGTACAACTTTGCTGCTAGCTTTTCAGCCCCAAATTCAATATATCAATAAAAGATGTGCGTTATGAACAGTGACCAAACACATCACTCCTTTCCAAGCCTATCACTTATCAATTACTGCATATTTGTTATTCAAGTCACTCACAGACAGCAAAGCATGTAGTCTTGTTGCCTCTTTGTCTTCCAGTGGCAATCTGACATGATACCTTATAATAACATAACCAAAAGAGACAATTGGTCAAAGAAGATGAAAATGTAGCAAAAAAAGAAAAGTGATATGCTGGAAATAAAATTTGACTCCAATGTGAATAGAGTTATAGAAGAAACCATGGACTCTGGGAGTGTTGACAGCATTGTTTGAGACTCCAGGTAGGCAGCCAGAGGAACTTAGTGAAAATGAAGTTTTGACATGAATGAGGAAAGTGCTTATGGAAAAAGGTGAAGTTGTTCTGGATGAAGTAACCTCAGCAAAAAATTTCACATTGAAGGAACTCTCAGAGAGATTTCATGATATCGAAAGGACAAAGGATAAAATGCTGGAAGCTGATCCAAACTTAGAAAGACCATAAAAGGGACACCTGAGTGGCTCAGTCGATTAAGTCTCTGCCTTCTGCTCAGGTCATGATCCCAGTGGGATCGAGCCCCGCATTGGGCTCCTTCTGTAGCAGAGAGCCTGCTTTTCCCTCCCCCTCTGCCTGCCACTTCCCCTGTTTGTCCCCCATCTCTGTCTCTCTCTCTCTGTCTTTGGCAAATAAATAAATTTTACAAATCTTAAAAAAAAGAAAGGACCATAAAAATTTGCCAAGACGTAGATAATATGCTCATTCTGTATTGCCATTCTGTAAGCAAGTATTGTTTGAGCTGCTCTTGAGCAGTTAAAAAGTAGGTAACATATTTGTGGTAATTTCTAAAAAGAGATAAAGCATTTTAATTCTCATTGTTTCCAATGTTTTAAATTACAGTGTACTAAATATTAGTTTTGCTATGTTTTTCTTTTTTACACATCTATAACTAGAAGAGATTTTTAATGTCTTGTGAAAAAATTTAGAAGTCACGAAATAATAATTTTTCCCACTCACTATTAAGATTGCTTTGCATAGTTTCAGCTTATGCAATCCTTTTTATGATCTTGATCCTCCATGCAAAGTGAGAACTACTTGCACACAAATGACAAATAAGCAATTTAAAGATGGAATCCTCATAATTTACTAGTTGAATGAGAAATATTTGCCATTGCTACTAGTAAAAAGTTCAATAGTTTCTTAAGATGTTACTTGTACATTTTCCATATGACCTATCAATTTAAATAGGTATTTAAACTATTAAATTAGGTTAAATAGGTATATAACCAAGAGAAATGGAAAGCTATGCTCACATAAAGGTTTCTACATGAGTGTTCATAATTGCTTCAGTCACAATAACCACAAACTGGAAAAACCCAAATATGGGTAGTTTGTGTTCATGAACTAGTGAAAAGATAAACAAACTGAAATATCCAGGCAATGGGACACTACTCAGCAATAAGAAGGGATGAACTATGACAGACACAACCATGTGGGTAAGTCTCAAAAGCATTATGCTAAATGAAAGAAGCCAGACACAAACAAGACTACACATTTATGATTACATTTATATGAAATTTTAGAAAAAGCAAAACAATAATAACAGAAAGCAGAACACTGATTCCTAGGGGGCAGTGATAGAGGGAGAAGACTAACCAGAAAGGGGAACAAAATTGTTGCTTGCAGTGATAGAAATAGATAGAAATAATCATTATTTTTATGCAGTTTTATAACTTTTCATTTTTCAAATCTCATTGAAATGTGCACTTAAATGATTGGATTTTATTGTATGTAAATCATACATTGGTAAAACTCATTTTTAAGCAGAACTAATCATAATAAATATATAGATTTTTCAAACTTTCCCAACGGATATATACATTTGAAAATATAAAGATTATTGAATATATTTTTGTATTTATATTTTGTATTTCATATATTTTTACATTAACACTTTTTAAATGTTTATTTATTTTTTTATTATTTTTGTATTTAAATTCAATTAGCCAACATATAGTACATTATTATTTTCAGATGTAGTGTTCAATAATTTATCAGTTGTGTATAACACCCAGTGCTCATCACATCACATGCCCTCTTTAATGCCCATCACCCAATTACCCCATCTCCCACTCACTTCCCCTCCAGCAACCCTCAGTTTACTTCCTCTAGTTAGGAGTCTCTCATGTTTTTTTTTCCTCTCTGGTGACTTATCATTCAGTTTTCCCTCCCTTCTCCTATGATCCTCTGCACTATTTCTTATATTTCTCCTATGATCCTCTGCACTATTTCTTATATTTCTCCTATGATCCTCTGCACTGTTTCTTATATTTCACATATGAGTGAAACTGTGTGATAATTGTCTTTCTCTGATTGACTTTCAGTCAGCATAATCCCCTCCAGTTCCATCCATGTCAATGCAAATGGTAAGTATTCATCCTTTCTGATGGCTGAATAATATTCCATTGTATATATGAACCACATCTTCTTTATCCATTCATCTATTGAAGGACATCTCAGCTCCTTCCATAGTTTGGCTATTATGGACATTGCTGCTATGAACATTGGGGTGCAGGTGCCCCTTCGGATCACTACATTTGTATCTTTGGGTAAATACCTAGTAGTAAAATTGCTGGTTCGTAGGGTAGCTCTGTTTTTAAATTTTTGAGGAACTTCCATACTGTTTTCCAGAGTGGCTATACCAACTTGCATTCCCACCAACAGACATTAACACTTTTTTAAATAAATGAAAAATCTATGATGAAGAAAAAAATAGGCCTTCTAGGAATCTCTATAAATAATTTTTTATTTTGCTGTAGTATTTGCATCTTTACAAGTATTTGGCCATTAATATTTTTATGGTAATTAAACTATTATAAGCTATTACACATGCAAATTCTTAATGGTGCTTCATGATGTGTATCTAGAAATAAGAGAGAAAGTGAGTCAGCTCTTACAAGAGCTACATATTCTTCTAGAATACTTCTTGCATATAGCAGAAAATGTATAATGAAGTGACTTTGAAAATCACTGTGATGATAATGTAGTTTTTACCAACAAATACTTTCTATTAGAAGTCTATGAATCATTAAAGACATGGGTAATGAAACCTTGAAGGAGAGCAATCAATAAGACACTGGGTTTAATTGATGAAACACAGCATTTAATGTTTAGAGATGGAACAATGAATAAACAAGGAGAAGGAATCATAAAATCACAGATAAAAACTCATCCAATTTTTAACAGAAGCCTTGAAATAAAAGAGAATAGAAAACTACAGGAAAGAATTCATGTTATTGATTCATAATACAAAAGGGAGAAAAGAAACATAATAGTTAAGAGAGTGAGTTAAATCCTGACTCTGAACTTAGTGGAGTTATTTAAACTGTCTGAACTGCAGTTCTCTCAAATGTAAATAAAATGGTGATAGAGGTAGTTTGTGCCTCATGTGAGGATTAGGTGCATGTTGGATGTCTACAGTGTTTGGTGAATATAAACACTCAATAGATCTTAACATTAATGTTACTGTAATTTGTACTATTGATCCCCTTCACATAATGCCACAATAAGGCTGGTAGTTTTGATATAAGTTATAAAAAACATATGATTTCCTAGACACATAACCTTGGACATGTAGTGAGTGAGACCAAATTTAAGAAATAAATCTTTCTTATATAGGTACATGCTGTGACACCCAAGATCTCATGGTCTAACTTGATCTGTGGCTGGCCTGGGACAAGAAATTAAGCTTCTGTCAGTCTCTCTGAGGGGAAAAATTTCCAGGCCAAGTAAAGAAAAGGCAAAGAACAAAACCTGTTGAACTCCTTTTTTACGTCAAATCATAGATATTTCTGGTTTTAAGGAAGTTGATTTCTGTTGAGGTTTAAGATAGTCTGAGGAATCCATCTTGTAGCACACTTCACCACCCAGCATGTGTGTAAATATCAGCAAATGAAAGCTTAGCTCTAACTATTCATATAAAGCAATTAATCTTATTCTAAATACATGAGGTGATAACAAAGTAACCATGCTTCCAAGTTTCATGCTGCTAGAATTTAACACACTTTGTATATATCACAAGAGAAATGTAAAAAGTGAGCAATAGCCCTGACAGTATATAATAAAACTTCATAGGGCATCATGATAATTCTGAGCATTTTCTTAAAAATGAACAAAAACAAAACAAAACAAACAAAAAAAAGGAAGTCATAGATTTCAGAAATTAAAGAATGTCAACATGTAAGAAACAATATTTTCTAAGGATGCCTTCTGCATTCAACTACAAGCTCCCCTTAGTATGTTGAAGTATTGACTTTCTTCTGATTTTCTTTCTTCCATATTCAACTCTAAATGTGTACATTCTTCTGTTCAAAATGGCACTTTTATATTTTCTCTTTACAATTTCTTAGTGCTCTTATTAGATCAAACTGAGATATTTGAAAGTTATTGCCAAGTAGATATTTTAAAGGAGATATTCATGTAAGCCAGTGTCTTCTGAAAAAAAAAATATGTAACACATAAAAGGAGTCTGCCATTTGCAGAAAATTTTTTCCCTTAACTTAAGAAAAAAAATTAACTCATTAAAAAAGCTTATTTATTGTACCATCCCTTTGATAAGAGATGATAGAATTGTCTTCTCTGGCAATATTAATGAGATGCTAAATCTTAAGATTTCGTATGATTTCTTAGCTTCTTCCTTTATCTTTTCCTGGACTTGCTTGCAATTAGAAACCAATTAGAAACCATACTGTGTTTTTCATTTTATTTTTGGATTTTCTGATATTTGGCTGCTGTTTCAAAGTATCTTGCCCTGAAAACTTATATAAAACTTATACCTATCCCTTGCCATTTTTCCAATCCGTCACAGGAAAGATAGGTGATATAGACAGATACAGATATAAATATAACTATAGATATAAATATAGCTATAGATATCTAGATATAGGCACACACATTCAGAGAGAAACACAGAGATTTAATATATCAGGATACCAGGGGGCACCTGGGTGGCTCAGTTGTTAAGCGTCTGCCTTCGGCTCAGGTCATGATCTCAGGGTCCTGGGATGGAGCCCCACATCGGGCTCCCTACTCTGCGGGAAGCCTGTTTCTCCCTTTCCCACTCCCTCTGCTTGTGTTCCTTCTCTCGCTGTGTCTCTCTCTGTCAAATAAATAAATAAAATATTTAAAAAATATATCAGGATACCATATGCATTTAATTAAGAAATTCCTTTCACGAGTTTCTACTACTTTTTTTTGAAATACTTTAATTTTTTTTTTAAAGATTTTATTTATTTATTTGAGACAGAGAGAATGAGAGAGACAGAGAGCACATGAGAGGGGGGAGGGTCAGAGGGAGAAGCAGGCTCCCTGCCGAGCAGGGAGCCCGATGCGGGACTCGATCCCAGGACTCCAGGATCATGACCTGAGCCGAAGGCAGTCGCTTAACCAACTGAGCCACCCAGGCGCCCGAAATACTTTAATTTTTTAATAGCCTTGGTCATCAATCTTTGTATTGGCACCTTTCTTTAGATGATTGAATTGTCTTGGATGTTAAATTTGAGTTTTAAATACATTCAGTTATCTTAGTCAAAATAAAAGTCTTTTGGGCGCCTGGGTGGCTCAGTCGGTTAAGCGACTGCCTTCGGCTCAGGTCATGATCCTGGAGTCCCTGGATCGAGTCCCGCATCGGGCTCCCTGCTCGGCAGGGAGTCTGCTTCTCCCTCTGACCCTCCCAACCCTCCCCCCTCTCATGTGCTCTCTCTCTCAGTCTCTCTCTCTCAAATAAATAAATAAAATCTTAAAAAAATAAAAAAAAATAAAAAATAAATAAAAGTCTTTTGTGAACCTGTTATCAGTGAGTAGGGCATTTACTTAACAATAAATGATGTGTTGTTTTATATATATATGTGTGTGTGTGTATATATATATATATATATATATATATATATATATGTAGTTGGAAAATGGGAAGACATGAAATAAAACAAGGACCTGAAGGGTTGCTAATTGAAACAAAAATGTGGATGTGTGTCTATGAGAGGCTATCTGGCTGGTGGAAAAGCCTGTTGTAGGGCAGTTACTCCAGAAAGATTTTGGGTAAACGCTAAAGGCAGGGTTAGCAAGAGAGAACAAACATGTAGATCATCTTTGGTTGGAGCAAATGACTGAAGGGAAACTTTATTCAGAGCAATAGTAGCTTTTCCATTAACACGACATACCAGGGAGTGTTCAATTTCAGAAATTCCAAACACAAAGGACAAAGGCTACAGATGAGTAGGCATTTAGGGAAACAGTCCATAGGAAACAAGGGTGGAAATATATATCCCATTATGGGTAAATGAAAGAAAAGTCTACATTAAAAAAAATGGGCTAAGCACTAAGAAGAACATGTCAAAAGCTTAAGAGACCAAAAAATGGACAAGTTTAATAATGCCACACACAAACACTAACCATACTGGGTGATTAAACAAAGGCATCTTTACTACAAGTATAATTTACCTTGTTCTGACAAACTACATGAGAACAATTCTCCTGATTTTAATTTGGTATATTTTAGGAGGTGAGAGCAAAATATTTGAGCTAAAAAGTCATGTGATCACTTTTGCAATTTTAAGAGAATTGTTGTTCAAATATAAGAGAATTAATTGCAAATATTTTCTCACATTCTGTGAGTTTTCTTTTCACTTCCTTGATAGTGTTTTTTGGAGCACTAAACTTTTTAATTTTGGTGAAGTTCAATATATTCTCTATTGTTTTTCCATTCCCGAATTTATTTATACTGCCATTATTATTTCCTTATTTAGGGACTTTGTTGAGCTAATTCTGTGAAGTTTGTATTCTTTGTTCTTTGTGACCACTGACAACTCCATTTGGTTAGATTAGTAATCATTTACTGAATGGACAGAGATTTCCTTAAATTTCAGGAATCAATAAGTCTTTCAGTTTTTTTGCTGCAAGCTATGTGTGTGTTGGGTCATGTGAGTGACATTCAGATAGGCAGTTTACAATTATGCCTTGCTTTCACTTCCTGCTTTAACAGAGACTTGAGGTCAATCAGAGCATAGTTTCTTAGGTCTTTTCTGAGGATGTGCACAGTCCTGCACATGGGTGTGATATTCTGTATTTCAAGGAATATGCCTGAACTTTATACAGTCCCCCTACCGGCATCTAATTCCCCAGCTTTTCCTTTAAAATTTTTGGTTAGTTTGTTATTTGCACCAACTGTCATCACCTCCTCAGGTAGCTGCAATATTGAACAACTGCTGATGATTCTTTTTGCTAAACACCTCTGAGGAAAAGTCTATTCTCACCTAGAGAGTCCTGAGTCAGATCAAATAGACAAGTCTGACTTTTTGAGGAACCTCCATACTGTTTTCCAAAATGGCTACATGAGTTTGCATTCCCACCAACAATATACCAACATTCCCCTTTCTCCATATCCTCGTCAACACCTGCTGTTTCCTCTGTTGTTGATTGTAGACATTCTGACTGGTGTGAGATGATATTTCATTGTAGTTTTTATTTGTATTTCCTTGATGATGAGTGATGTTGAGCATCTTTTCATGTTTCTGCTAGCCATCTGTATATCTTCTTTGGAAAAATGTCTATTCATGTCTTCTGCCCATTTTTTAACTGGATTATTTGGTTTGTGGGGGTTGAATTTTATAAGTTCTTTATAGATTTTGGATCCTAACCCTTTATCAGATATGTCATTTGCATATGTCTTCTCCCATTCCATAGGTTGTTACAATCCATCAAATGCACTACTAGATATTTACCCGAAGGATATAAAAATACTGATTCAGGGGCATCTGGGTGGGTCAGTCAGTTAAGTGGCTGCCTTCAACTCAGGTCATGATCCTGGAGTCCCAGGATCAAGCCCCGCATCAGGCCCCCTGCTCAGGAGGGAGTGCTCTCTCTCACTCTCTCTCTCAAATAAATAAAATATTTTTTAAAAAAAATACTGATTCAAAGGGATACATGTACATGATGTTGATAGTATCATTATCAACAATAGCCAAATTATGGGAAGAACCCAAATATCCACTGACTGATGAATAGATAAAGAAGATGTGAGATATATATATATATATATATATATATATATATATATATATATATATAAACATGTCATATACATATATGTGAGATATATATATGTGGGATATATATATATATATATATATATAGGTGTTAGAGAGTATTATGCTAAGGAAAACAAGTCAGTCAAAGAAACACAAATACTGTATGATTTCATTCATATGTAGAATTTAAGAAACAAAACAGAAGAAAATTGAGGAAAAGAAAAAAGAGAGAGGCAAACCAGGAAACAGACTCTTAACTATAGAGATTAAATTGAGGGTTACTGGAGGGGAGATGGCCAGGGGATGGGTTAAATAGGTGATGCATATGAAGGAGGGCACTTGCTGTCATGAGCACTGGGTGTTGTATGTAAGTGATGAATCACTAAAATGTACACCTGAACCTAATATTATACTGTATGTTAACTAACTGGAATTTAAATAAAAACTTGGGGAAAAAAAGTCTTTGTGAGTGGGATTTTCTAGGGAAATTCCAGAAAGGTCTAATAATGAGAATTCTCTGAAAATGGGGTTTGGGAGAGCTCCCACTTATAATGAGACTTCCAGTGGCCACTAGGCTGCTGGTTTGCTATATGAGCAATGTTGATTTTCAAGGATACCAAGGAGCTAAAGAGTGTGAGTACAGGGCAAGTAACAATACCACAAAACTCATGTTCTTACTGAGGTTTAGCTTTTTTTTTTTTTTTAATAAATTCTCCCAGCATAATTTTAAGCCTTTGGTTAATCATCAGAGTTCTGGAAAAGCTGATTTTGACAATTTTTGCCAGAGTTCTCTCTCCTTTTTTGAAGATTTTTTTTGGAAATTCACAATCTATCCTTCCCAATGATATTATTGAGATTTTTTTCTATAATTTGGAGTGGGCTAAGATTAATTAAATAGGACACAGGAATCATTACACATAAAAGAAAAAAAATTGACAAAGGAAACATGACCAATATTTACAAGTTTTGCTCATTCACACCCATACCTAAGAAAATAGTAGTCATGTCACAGGTTTGGAAATTAGATTGATAGATAAATAATTATATGATGAATTATCACCTATTGAATAATAAAAAACCATTAATACATAGTAATATAAATAAGCAAAACAAAGAACCATATAACAAAAAATGAAGAACAGTAAGCTCTTCCTCACAATAGTGTCAATTAATATAAAAAATGGTGGAGGCAAAAGAATATCAATCTGTCTTAAAACTAATAGCTGAAAATTTAATATGTAATTGGATATTTACTTGGTGAAAATTATCTCTGAAAATTATCACCAAACATTACCTGAAAGGGAAAAAAGTCACTTTACTTTAGAGAAACCTGGCAAACACCATCTTAACTGGCACCACGTGCCTTCTAATAGGATATTCTGAGAAAGATATAATATCACTTTGAAGCTATTCCTGCCAAAAATGCAGAATCTAATCATAAGGAAACATCAGACAAATTCAGATTTCAGTACATTCTAAAAAATAATTGGTCTCTAGTCTTACAAAATATCAAGGTCAGGAAAGATGGAAAGGCTGAGAAGCTATTCCAAATTAAAAGGGTCTAAAGAGGCATGATAAGTCATTGTAATGTATGATCCTGCATTTGATCTTAGACTAAAAAATAATAACTATAAAAGATATTTTGAGGACAATTGAAAAAATGCAAATGGAGACAATGGTTTAGATCATTATATATTCATATTTCTTAAGTTTGTCGACTTAGCCAACTATATCTCCGTTATATAAAGGAATATATTCATTCTTAGGAAATAATTACTGAGCTATTTAGGAGTAAAGGGACACAAAGTTTCCAAAAAATAAATAAATAAGTAAATACATATCTATATATTTATATACATAGGTATATACATATATCTCTATAGATAGATATAGAGAGAGAATTATACTACAAGTAGGGCGAAGTGTAAACACTTGGCAAATATGGATACAAAGACCAGGAGAGTTCCCTATTTTATTCAAGCAACTTCCTATGTTTGAAATCATATCAGTAGAAAATGTTACCAAAAAGAAAGGAATACAACTAAAAACCAAAAAAAAAAAAAAAAATTCAATGGTTACATTTGAGTCTTTATCTCACTTCATTTATCCTTAGCATTTGACATGGTTGACCATTCTCATTCTTGAAACTTTCTTCAAATGGCTTCCATGAATCTATACTCATCTAGTTTTCTTATTTCTTTGGATATTCCTTTGTCTACCTCATCAGTTTTTTTCATCACTGCAACCTCTACAATTGGGTATTCCCCTTGACCTCTGTTCTTTCCTCAACACTCATTCCCTATATGATCTCATTCAGTCTCATGAATCTATATTATGATGGCTCTCAAATTCATATCTTTGGGCCCCTCTTCCAAACTCCACACCCATGTATCCAACTGCCCACTCAACATCCCACTCGAATGTTCAGTAGGCATCTCAAATTAGTATGTCCTAAGCTGAGTTTCTGTTATTTCACCTGTCTTGTACCATCCTGATCTTTAAAATGTTTTTCTCTATCCCAGTTAATGGAAAATCCTTCCAGTTGTTTAGGACAAAACCTTAAAGCCATACTTGATTCCTTTTTTCCTTTCAT
Organism: Mirounga leonina; assembly: GCF_011800145.1. Classification (NCBI taxonomy): domain Eukaryota; kingdom Metazoa; phylum Chordata; class Mammalia; order Carnivora; family Phocidae; genus Mirounga; species Mirounga leonina. The sequence goes on along the minus strand of NW_023270305.1, from coordinate 77,863,282 downwards.
ATCATATCACAGAATCTTTTTAGTTATAACTTCAAAGAGATCCAGAACCTTACTACTTTCTATCACTTCGACTACTACTACCATTCAAGCTACCACCATACTTGCCTAAAATATTTTAATAGTTTTTAAATTTGGTATTCTTGCTTCTGATCTTATTCTCATCATAGCAGCTAGAGTGATCCTGTTAAAATACGTCATTCATGTCACTGCTGTGCTTAATGTTGCCTCATCTTACTCAGTAAGCGAATGAAAGCCCTTACTATGACCTGCAAAGTTCTACATGATCTCTCTGTGACCTCACCTCCTATTTACCTCCTCTTTCATTTTGCTCTAGCCAGATTGGCCTACAAGCTATTTTTAGAACATATGACCATACTGCTATTCATAGTCTGTGCACCAGAGCATCCCTCCATTAGATACGTACATGGTTCACTCCCACAATTTTTCTGGGTTCTTACTCAGACATACCATAAGGGAGGTTTCCCCTAATCACTGCAACTAAAATGTCAATGCTTTATACCCTTCTCAGTATTTTCCAGCCCTCTTCCCTGCCTTGTTTTCCTTAGAACTGTGTAAAATATGTGTGCACATGCACACACGTTTGTGTGTTTCTCTTGTCTATTGTCTGACTCTCCCACTATAACTATTTGTGGTAGGGATCTCTATGTGCATTTTCACTGCTACTTCTCCAACAATAATAAACATTAAATATTTGTTGAATAAATGAATAAAATATTCAAATCCATTTTTACATTTTAATTTCATGAACCTGGACTATTGTAACAGACTTGACCTCAAGATTCTTACCACCACCAGTTATCTGATTAATAAGCAGAGTAAGACCTATATCCTTCATGAACCCTTCCACAATGACCTTTCAAAATAATCCAACAGCCAGTTTATATGTGTCTCTCAGGTGTCAGACACTTGCCAGATATTAGAAATAAAATATAGCCAAGACTCAATCTTTGTCCCTATGGATTTTATAGTCTGGTGGCAGATGAGACTGACAAGTGATATACAGCAAAACCAAACAAACTAAAACTCACAGAGTGGAAGAATAAGATGCTGTGTTCTTTAGTATCAATGTCTACCAGCTCCATGTTCTTGTCACTTAGGTTGCCACTGCAATTGATGTTGAAAAAATAGCCTTAGATTTCAGTTTATGGCCGCATTTTCTAGTATGATGAAGGTATTGAGTGTGAGATATCAACAGAGAGTCAGAAAGCAGTGGTTCACTTGGCTGAAAGTGAGCACATTGTCTAAAGGAGAAGGATGTACACAAAGAAGAGAGTTCATGACTGAATCTGCTCAATATTTAGTCAAAAGCTTTTTGCATAATTGAATGGGAAATTCTGCAATGGTGGTACATATATAAGTCCTTCCTAGTCTTTTAAAATAGCAGCTATCTACAAGAGTGCTCAAAAACAAATTAGCAAGGTTTCTTGGTCCCTGATCTGCCTTTCCAGGTTTTCTTGACAGAAATTCCCCCTTAAGGTTACTGGCAACGCAACTGTGTAGTGGCAGGTGGAGATCATGCTAAATAAATTGTAACTTCAATTTCTTTTCTTTCAGTTTTGTTCTATTGGCTTTCTAAGCAGAACAGAGTTGAAGTGATCAAACCAGTGCATTCTATAATGTAGCTGCTGTTCTGAGAAATAAACACATGAATATATATAAGTGAGCACCATGTATTGGAAAGGCTACCAACACTACTCACGGGAATTGCCATATTAGCAGCATGGAAGCTATATGTCTATATGGAAATCCCAAGATAAGCCCAGTGTTTCATGCTATAGGCACAACCATGTGCTGCACCTCCCAGTTGACCTAATAAAAGCTAAGCTGACAAAAGGAAATACAGGGAAACTGAAAGTGCATAAACAAGGAGAAATGCTGGAGAGAAGGTCAGAAAAACAGAACTCTTTGGTAATTAGTGCTAAATTACCTGCAGCAAATTTGCATGTAGTATTTTCAAGCTGATAGCCAGCACTACACTAATTTAACACTAGATTATTCTCTGATCATGATTTTTTTTCCTTCCTGAGTTTTTGTAGCTTCTGTGTGCTGCTCTCTTATTAATCTGCACAAACCTTCCTCATCTTAGGGGGAGCTGCTTTCCCAGGGTGTGCGGGTCAAATTATTTTGGAGACAAAAATTATGTGTATTTCCATTTTAGGCCATTGTGCTTGCCAGCATCCTGCTCTAGAATGGCCTTGACTTCATATGTGCACAAATAAAGTAGTTTATGGGAAGCTGTAGAGTTGGACCAGGGCAAAAAAAATGAAATACAATCTCATCTTATAATATGTCTAACATCTCATTATTTACCTCCTGCTTTTCTGACTTTCTACTTCCTGATTCCTGAAGCACTCTGAGCTCCAGCTCAAGGGACAATTGGTGCGTATCTATTGACTCCCAAGTGTATTGAACAATGGGCCATTCCATGCTCATTGTCTTCCATTTGCCTGATGTTGTGTTGTGTTTGTACTGTTGAAATATTCTTTTCTGCTAACTTGGATAGGAGGAATGTCCACTTCCAGAACACTAACATTGCCCTTGGCAAGCAGCCTCTTAGAAGCCAACAAATGGTCCCTTTGTCTTAGGTTTGAGAATGTTCAGCAGAACAGATTGAGTGCAATACCTACTGGTATTTAGTAATCAGAAAGAGTTTGAAAGTGAAACTATGCTTGAAAAAGGAAGAATGAATGTGCCTTAATGGAGAAAAATAGTTTGTCTGGAGGCAAAATAGGTCACTGTTTTGAGTTCTGGTTTGCAGAATGGTTTAAAGGAGACTTCCAGCTCATCTTACATGTATGATCAGAGCTAAGAGAATCAAGCATTTTGTGCACACAGGTCCATCCTCTTTGGGTTGCAGTCAAGAGGATAGAAAAGTAAATAAGAGCAAGGAACTTCACCCTGCAGGCATTTATGATGTGCCCACATCAGCTATCCAAATCCTATTGAGAATGTCCCACTTTGGTCTTTCTCTTCATTCTTCTCCTTTTGCTTTCTCTTAGAGTTTTCATTGCTTATTTCCTCTTGAAGGCCCTGTCCGCTCCACCTTTCTCAGGGTGCTATCTTTCCCTAAGCAGTTAGCAAGTATCAAAGCTCTTGTGTGTTGAAAATTTTCCTTGCCTTTGGTGTGGATGGAATGTTCTAACCATTGTCTCCTCTATCTGATCCAGCTACTGCATATAGATGAGAAACTTTTAAGATTTGAAGTTAGAGAAAGAAGCAAGAGATGTGCATATTTTTCACTTGGAATTGAAGTGTGTGTGTGTGTGTGTGTGTGTGTGTGTGTGTGTGTGAAAGAGAGAGACATCTTCATGCATCACTAAGTTTGTGGTTGTGTTTACACTCACAGACACATATGGGTAATTAACTATATGAAGTAAAAAAAAAAAATTGTGATATATTTATCACCGGTTAGGTGATATCACCAGGGCTTAGATGGGGGACAAGTAAAGTTGGGAAATTTCTAATTATATTAGGTGGTCAAGGAAGATCTCACTGGTAATGTTAAATTTGATCTGAGACACAAATGACTGAGGGAGCAAGCCATGTAAAGAAAGATCTAGTAGAAGTGTCCACAGAGAGGAAACCACTTACACTACAAGCCCTAATGTGGTAGATAGAGTGATATGTTCAAACAACAATGAAAAGGCCAATGGGACTGAGCACAGTTAGTAACAGGGTTGTCAGAGAGCAGGCTGAAGGGGCAGGTAGAAATCAGATCATGGAACATTTGAGACTGTATTAAGGATTCTGATTTGTTTTTTTTTTAAGTCCAAAAAGAGAGCCACCACTGAAACATTAAGCAGATTTGGGACATGCTCTGATTTGCAATTTTAAAAATATCACTTCTGCAGCTATGTGAAGCAAGAAGAAAAGAAAGATTAGTTAGGAGGCTTGTCACAAAACCCCATGTTGGCTTAGACTGGGGTGGCAGCTCTGAGGGAGCAGAGAAGTTGTCACATAAGAGACATTTTATGGGCACAGCCTTCCTGATGGATTGAATGGAGAGAATGAGGAAAAGACGAGCAGCCTGGCTTCTGGATTTTTGGACTGAACAACTGGGCAAATGGTAACATTTACTGAGACAGATAAGGCTTTAGGGGAGGCAATTCTAAGGGCTCAGTGTGAAGTTAGTGATTATTTTTGATATGTCAAGTTAGTGGTACCTTTTAGCCATTCAGACTGAGATCTCAAATAGGCAAGTTGGATGTGTGAGTTGGAGATTTGTGTTAAAGATGGAAATCCAGGCAAATCTGGGCATCATCAACAAATATGTAATATATATTTTAAATGCTGTGGTTGAAATTACATAAAGAAAAAAGATGAATGGATAAGAGAAGGGGCTTAGAAGGGGCTTAAGAATAAACATTAACATCTAGAGATTGAATGAGAATGAATCAGGTAAGAGACAGAGAAAGGGCTATTATTATTCTAACATATAATCATGTTAGAAACCAGGAGTGTGTGCTGCCACAGAAGTCTAAAAAGAAAAGTCAGTTGTGTTGAGAAATACAACATAGCAGTTAAAAAACAGACCCATGGGTGGTGGGATCAAAAACTGGGTTGTCTTGAGTTGGGCAAGAATGGAATGTGACGACAAGGTGGAATCAGCAATTATAGATCATTCTTTCAAGATGTTTGGCTGTATCAGGGAGGGAGCAAAACCTTTTTCGTCCATCCTCTTAGATTTGGTGATTGGGTCCTTGCAAACTGAACTGACAAAGACAGGTTAACAGGATAAAAAGGTTTATTTCTTTTTTTTTTTTTTTAATTTTATTATGTTATGTTAGTCACCATACAATACATCATTAGTTTTTGATGTAGTGAACCACGATGTTGTTTTCGTATAACACCCAGTGCTCCATGTAGTACATGCCCTCCTTAATACACATCATCGGGCTAACCAATCCCCCCTCCCCCCTCCCCTCTAAAACCCTGTTTGTTTCTCAGGTCCATAGTCTCTCATGGTTCATTTCTCCCTCCAATAAACCCCGCCCATTTTTCCCTTCCTTCTCTTAATGTCCTCCATGTTATTCCTTATGTTCCACAAATAAATGAAACCATATGATAATTGACTTTCTCTGCTTGACTTATTTCACTCAGCATAATCTCCTCCAGTCCCATCCATGTTGATGTAAAAGTTGGGTATTCATCCTTTCTGATGGCTGAGTAATATTCCATTGTATATATGGACCACATCTTCTTTATCCATTCATCTGTTGAAGGGCATCTCGGCTCTTTCCACAGTTTGGCTATTGCGGACATTGCTGCTATGAACATTGGGGTGAATATGGCCCTTCTTTTCACTACATCTGTGTCTTTGGGGTAAATACCCAGCAGTGCAATTGCTGGGTCATAGGGCAGCTCTATTTTTAAATTTTTGAGGAATCTCCACACTGTTTTCCAAAGTGGCTGTACCAACTTGCATTCCCACCAACAGTGTAAGAGGGTTCCCTTTCTCCACAACCTCTCCAACATTTGTTGTTTCTTTCCCTGTGCATTTTTGCCATTCTAACTGGTGTAAGGTGGTATCTCAGTGTGGTTTTGATTTGGATTTCCCTGGTGGCTAATGATGATGAACATTTTTTCATGTGTCTGTTAGCCATTTGTATGTCTTCTTCAGAGAAGTGTCTGTTCATCTCTTCTGCCCACTTTTTGACTTGATTATTTGTTCTTTGGGTGTTGAGTTTGAGAAGTTCTTTATAGATCTTGGATACCAGCCCTTTATCTGTAGTGTCATTTGCAAATATCTTCTCCCATTCTGTGGGTCACCTCTTTGTTTTGTTGACTGTTTCCTTTGCTGTGCAGAAGCTTTTTATCTTGATGAAGTCCCAAAAGTTCATTTTTCCTTTTGTTTCACTAGCTTTTGGAGATGTATCTTGAAAGAAGTTGCTGTGGCCGATGTCAAAGGGGTTACTGCCTATGTTCTCCTCTAGGATTTTGATGGATTCCTGTCTCACATTAAGGTCTTTCATCCACTTTGAGTTTATCTTTGTGAATGGTGTTAGAGAATGGTCGAGTTTCATTCTTCTGCATGTGGCTGTCCAATTTTCCCAGCACCATTTATTGAAGAGACTGTCTTTTTTCCATTGCATGTTTTTTCCTGCTTTGTCAAAGATTACTTGACCATAGAGTTGAGGGTCCATATCTGGGTTCTCTATTCTGTTCCATTGGTCTGTATGTCTGTTTTTGTGCCAGTACCATGCTGTCTTGGTGATCACTGCTTTGTAATATAGCTTGAAATCGGGCAACGTGATGCCCCCAGCTTTGTTTTTCTTTTTCAGCATCTCCTTGGTGATTCGGGGTCTTTTCTGATTCCATACAAATTTGAGGATCGTTTGTTCCCGCACTTTGAAAAATGTCATTGGAATTTTGATCGGGATGGCATTGAAGGTATAGATTGCTCTGGGTAGCATAGACATTTTAACAATGTTTATTCTTCCGATCCATGAGCATGGAATATTTTTCCATCTTTTTGTGTCTTCTTCAATTTCTTTCATGAGTGTTTTGTAGTTCCTAGAGTATAGATCCTTTACCTCTTTGGTTAGGTTTATTCCGAGGTATCTTATGGGTTTTGGTGCTATTGTAAATGGAATCGTTTCTTTAATTTCTCTTTCAACAGTTGCATTGTTAGTGTATAAGAAAGCAACTGATTTCTGTGCATTGATTTTGTATCCTGCCCCATTACTGAATTGCTGGATGAGTTCTAGTAATTTGGGGGTGGAGTCTTTTGGGTTTTCCACATGAAGTATCATGTCGTCTGTGAAAAGAGTTTGACTTCTTCTTTGCCAATTTGAATACCTTTTATTTCTTTTTGTTGTCTCCTGATTGCTGTTGCTAGGACTTCTAGTACTATGTTGAACAACAGTGGTGAGGGTGGGCACCCTTGACGTGTTCCTGATCTTAAGGGAAAGGCTCTCAGCTTTTCCCCATTGAGGATGATATTCACTGTGGGTTTTTCATAGATGGATTTTATGAGCTTGAGGAATGTACCCTCTATCCCTATACTCTGGAGAGTTTTAATCAGGAAAGGATGTTGTATTTTGTCAAATGCTTTTTCTGCATCAATTGAGAGGACCATATGGTTCTTCTCCCTCCTCTTATTAATGTGTTCTATCACATTGATTGATTTGCGAATGTTGAACCACGCTTGCATCCAGGGGATAAATCCCACTTGGTCGTGGTGGATGATCCTTTTAATGTATTGTTGGATTCTATTAGCTAAGATTTTGTGGAGGATTTTGGAATCCATATTCATCAGGGATATTGGTCTGAAGTTCTCCTTTTTGATGGGGTCTTTGTCTGGTTTGGGGATTAAGGTAATGCTGGCCTCATAGAATGAGTTTGGAAGTTTTCCTTCTGTTTCTATTTTTTGAAACAGCTTCAGTAGAATAGATATTATTTCTTCTTTGAATGTTTGGTAGAATTCCCCAGGGAATCCATCAGGCCCTGGACTCTTGTTTTTTGGGAGGTTTTTGATCACTGCTTCAATCTCGTTACTGGTTATTGGCCTCTTCAGGTTGTCAATTTCTTCCTGTTTCAGTCTTGGCAGCTTATAGGTTTCCAGGAAGGCCTCTATTTCATCCAGATTGCTCAGTTTATTGGCATATAGTTGTTGATAATAATTTCTAATAATTGTTTCTATTTCCTTGGTGTTGGTCGTGATCTCTCCCCTTTCATTCATAACTTTATTAATTTGGGTCCTTTCTTCTTTGGGATAAGTCTGGCCAGTGGTTTATCAATCTTATTAATTCTTTCAGAGAATCAACTTCTAGTTTCATTGATCTGATCTACTGTGTTTCTGGTTTCTAATTCATTGATTTCTGCTCTAATTTTAATTATTTCTCTTCTAATGCATGGCTTAGGCATCATTTCTTGCTTTTTCTCTAGTTCTTTAAGGTGTAGAGTTAGTTGGTGAATTTGGGATTTTTCTATTTTTTTGAGTGAGGTTTGAATGGCTATGTATTTCCCCCTTAGGACCGCCTTTGCAGTATCCCATAGGTTTTGGACCGATGTGTTTTCGTTCTCATTGATTTCCATGAATTGTTTAAGTTCTTCTTTGATTTCTTGGTTGACCCAAACATTCTTGAGCAGAATGGTCTTTAACTTCCAAGTGTTTGAATTTCTGCCAATTTTTTTCTTGTGATTGAGTTCCAGTTTTAGAGCATGTGGTCTGAGAATATGCAGGGAATAATCTCAATCTTTTGGTATCGGTTGAGACCTGATTTGTGACCCAGTTTATGGTCTATTCTGGAGAAAGTTCCATGTGTGCTCGAGAAGAATGAGTATTCTGTTGTTTATGGTGAAATGTTCTGTAAATATCTATGAGGTCCATCCGGTCCAATGTATCATTCAAAGCTCTTGTTTCCTTGTTGAATTTCTGCTTAGATGATCTGTCCATTGCTGAGAGTGGAGTATTGAGGTCTCCTACAATTAACGTATTGTTATCAATATGACTCTTTATTTTGGTTAACAGTTGGCTTATGTAGATGGCTGCTCCCATGTTGGGGGCATAGATATTTACAATTGTTAGATCTTCTTGTTGGATAGACTCTTTAAGAATGATATAGTGTCCTTCTGTGTCTCTTATTACAGATTTTAGTTTAAAATCTAATTTGTCTGATATAAGAATTGCTACCCCAGCTTTCTTTTGAGGTCCGCTGGCATGGAAGATAGATCTTCATCCCTTCACTTTCAGTCTGGATGTATCTTTAGGTTCAAAATGAGTCTCTTGTAGACATATGGATGGGTCCTGTCTTTTTATCCAATCTGCAAACCTGTGCCGTTTTATGGGAGCGTTTAGGCCATTCACATTGAGAGTGATTATTGAAAGATATGAATTAATTGTCATGTTGCTTGTGAAGACGTTGTTTTTATAGATTGTCCCTGTAAATTTCTGTTGTAGATCACTCTTGGGGTCTTTCTCCTTTTATAGAACCCCCCTTAATATTTCTTGCAGGGCCGGCTTAGTGGTCACATATTCTTTCACCTTCTGCCGGTCATGGAAGCTCTGCATCTCTCCATCCATTCTAAATGAAAGCCTTGCTAGATAAAGTATTCTTGGCTGCATGTTCTTCTCATTTAGTACCCTGAATATATCTTGCCAGGCCTTTCTGGCTTGCCAGGTCTCTGTGGATAGGTCTGACATTATTCTGATGTTCTTCCCTCTGTACGTAAGGAATCTCTTCCCCCTAACTGCCCTTAAGATGGTTTCCTTGGTTCTAAGATTTGCAAGTTTTACTATTACATGCTGGGGTGTTGGCCTGTTTTCCTTAATCTTAGGAGGGGTCCTCTCTGCCTCTAGGACTCGAATGTTTGTTTCATTCCCCAGATTACGGAAGTTCTCAGCTATGATTTGCTCAAATACATCTTCTAGCCCTCTCTCTCTCTCCACTCCCTCTGGGATTCCAATGATTCTGACATTGGAACGCCTCATGGTGTCACTTATTTCTCTGATTCTATTTTCATGGATTCTGAGTTCACTTATTTCTCTGATTCTATTTTCATGGATTCTGAGTTGTTTTTCCCTGGCCTCCTCTTTTCCCTTTTTATCTATTATACTGTCTTCCAGATCGCTTATTCTCTCTTCTGTCTCAGTTACCCTAGCTGTTAGATTATCTAGATTGGATTGGATCTCATTGATAGCATTTTTAAGTTCTGCCAATTCCTCTTTTATTTCTGCCCTTAGAGACTCTATGTTGCCATTAATTGATTTCTCCATTCTAGCCATTGTCTTCACAATTGCTAGCCTGAATTCCATCTCCAACATCTTGGTTATATCTGCATCCATTTGTAAATCTGCAGCATAAGTCATAATCTCTTAGTCTTTTCTATTTTGGGGGCTCCTCCTCCTAGTCATTCTGTTGATGGGTGTTTGAGGGAATGTATAGAGTCCAAATTATTGACCAGAACCCAAGCAAGATGCACCTGTTTCCTGGGACCTTAGGGTTGCTGGCTTTTTGTTTTCCCATCCTTTTTTTCTGCAGGAGGGGACTGCCGCACTGTTACTCAGGCAACCGTGTTTGGGCAGAGTTGCCCTGCCCCCCTGTGTCAGGGGATGGGCTCAGCGGGAATCAGTCTTTGGGGCTTTTGTTCTCTGGCACCTTTCCCTGGCAGCTTTCCATGTCTCTTCTGCCAGTCAGAGCAGAAGAGACCGTTTCCAACCCTCTGCCTCAGAGCAGAGACCTCAGTCTGTTCTTCAGTGAGCTCTCCAGGCCACACCGTCTCCGTTTCTGTCCGTGCTGCTATAAACTGCAGCGTCCTGGGTTGTGCGCCCCTCCGCAGCGCTCCCAGTCCTGCCTCCAGGTCGGGGCACATCTCTGCCCTTTGTGCTTCTAAAACTGCCAGCCACTCCCAGTTCGCGCATGGGCACGCGCGCACGACTCCGCCACTTGGGGTCCTGTCCCGGGGACTGCAGTTCACGTGTGCGCGACTCCGCTGCTCCGGGTTTCCACCCCGGAGGTTGCAGTTCACCGGCGGGACCCGGCACACCAGGTTTCCGTCTCAGAGGCTGCAGTTCGCGTGTGCGACTGTCGCTCTGGGTTTCTGTCCGGGGGGCTGTGGTTCGCGTGCACACGACCCCGCCAGTCTGGTCCTCCACCCCGGGGGCTGCCCTAAAGTCCTTTCCCGACGCTACCGGTCTGCGAGTCTGTCCCCGTCCACAGCACGCGAGGCTGTCACTCACCGGCCGTGTAGGATCCCCATGTCCAGGCACCCTCCCGCTGCCGTTTATCCTCCGATATCTGCCCACACAATCACGGCTCTCTGCTTCGTAGCTCAAAACCAACCGCCTGTGATATTCTGTTTGTAGAGATCCAGATCTTCTTACATCTCAGGCAGGTTTTGTGGGTGCTCAGAGTGGTCTGGTAGATATCCAGCTCAATTCCGGGGACCAGTTGAAATAGGGTCCCCTACTCCTCCGCCATCTTTCCCCCCTCCCTCGCCACTTTGGTTTTTACTGGGAGTACGGTGAGAGCCATTGGAGGACTTTGAAGAGGAAAAAGGTTTATTTCATATGCTTATGTGGGGCTTAATCAAAATGAAATGAAAACCCCAAAAGGTAGTTGTGACTGGAGGTTCAGATACCATTTTAACAAAGGACAATACATTTATGGAGAAGTGACAAGACAAAGAAAAAGGGTTGAACTTCCAGAAGTGGGAAATTGTGAGAAAGTGAATGTATGGGGAAACTAATGTAAGATAAGAATTATTCTAATAAATTTTATTTACCTGTAGAGGTCCATCTTAGTGTTGACTTTCTGTCTTCTTCATCGCTATGAAACTGCCCTTGGGAGAAAGGATTTGTGGCAGTTTTCATTGCTCAGAAATTTCTGCTCTTAGATAAGGGAAGCTCCAAGGAGGCTTAATTCTTATATGTTGATTTCCAGTTACCTTCACTCAAAATAATCCCTATGCTAAAGTGGCATATTTGGGGGTGGCATATTGTGATCCCCTTTAGCTGTAATGAGGGACTGAGAAATGGGGCAGTGACTCTGAAGAGTCCTGGGGTTAAGGAAGGGTTTACATACATACTTGGAGATGAGCGGCTTCACACCACAATGGTGCACCACTGTGCTATACCACAACCAACAAAGAGAACCTGAGCGTATAAAACACAGGACTAAGAAGATGTGATGCCGGAGCAAAATCCATGTTGGATGAGAGGTGATGCTTTCCACCATTAGTGAGGAATTACAGGCACACAGATACTGAGTCCCTCTTTGCAGAGGAGGAGGCAGATGTAGGAGGCTTGGTAGATTCCACGGAAGGAAGATGAAGTTCCCCTTTGGTTGCTTCTATTTTCTTGGTAGAACACAAGGTTATCATCCGCACTGGGGAGAGACATGAGGTATTTATAAGGAGAAGAAAAGTCATGAAATAGTTTGATTTGACCACTGGGCAGCAACTGTACCATGAAAGTGTACTGCAAAGTTGTCAAATAGTGACATGGTCCAGTAGGGATTACCCTTCCTTTAAAAAACAACCTTAATCATTTCGAACAACACTTCCTCTCCTCTCTCAGCCCTTCACGACCGCTCTATGCCACTACTCCAACTACACCATTGCTTCCACACAGAGGAATAGAAAAAAGGAGGTGAGCTTAAGTGAAAACATGTCAGGATCATTTGTATGATCTAAAATGCGTGCTGAATTACGTTTTAAAAGTTGGCCGAATGAAATCATAATTAATGCCACTCTCTTCCAGCTCATGCCTTGACTATAATTCTGCTAAATTAGGTATTCCATACACACTAGGCATTTTCTAAATACATTTGGACAATTTGGTCAGCCCATTTCCCCCCCTTGGCCAACACCACCTTTAAATAACCCAAGACAATCACAATAGGTCTATAAAACATATGTCTTATAGATCTGTGTCAAAAAGAAGTTTATTTCATGTTGACTTTATTCATTCACTACACCATTCATTGACCGCTATATGCCGCCATACTGCTAAGAACTAGGGTCATAAAATTACATAGTGTCTGCTTTCCAAAAGTCCTCAATGACAAGACTATAGGCAATGGCAATACAGTGAGAGATTGGCTGTAATAATAACAGACTGACAACTGTAGGGGTTAGAACCAGGGCACACAACCCAACCTGCAGAGAAAGGGATGGCTTCTCAAGGAAGTTGGGAGAATGTGACCTGACTTGGGTTTGAATGATGAGTGCAGAGAGTCAGCCAGGTGGAGAGGTGGAAGAAGGCTATTCCAGGCACACAATCAAATGTCTTCTGGAAATCTCAGGAACATATGGGAGCATAGCAGGATGTGGGAATGCAATAAACTCTATATGCCTTGAGTATATGGTGGTGGAGTGACAAGCAGTGAAGCAGAAGACTAGGTATGGGACAAAAAGCAGACGCCCTTCTGAAGCTCACCGAGGAGGCTGGAGTTGATTATCAACACCATTGGAAGCTATTCCAGAGTGCTAAGCAAGAAATGTCTTAAAAGCACTAAGGATATTAAGAGGAACGGGATCTGTCAGATTTGCAGTTTTAGTGTGTGGTTATAGTAATCAAGGAAGGCTGTCCATCAGAGTAAAATTTTTATCTATTTACTCAGATTTGAAAATGAGTACAGAATCTATCTATTGCAATTAGCTTTATATTCCATTTGAAGCTTTCTGAGGTCATTTCAGAAGAAAAGGAATGCACAAGGGAACCACTGTGTTGTAATCATAGCCCAGATTTGTCAGTTTAGGATGGCACTTAATGTGTCATACATGGATGAGCTAAGTAAGATGAAGCTAACATCGTTAGAAAATATTTGCATATTTTAAAACACAGCTACAATAAAAATGTCCAAGGAAAATTGCTGGGTTTTTCCATTTCAAGTTTTCTAAGTGTGATCTAAAGCATCCCATGTAGTTTGGAGTTCTCTTTTCCACACAGTCACTGTATTAAGATGAGTCTGCTTCATACTATAATTACCCAGTAATGCTTAATAAGTGTGATGCACAACAAACCACTTTGGTGTTAGTTGTTGCTACCATTAAGTATAGTTTTTTCTATTTGCCCTGAATTATTTCCTATTACTGCCCACAACCACTCCCTATACAGAGACACACACACACACACTGCTGCCATTTTTAAATTCAGGCCATCTGAAGGAAATGCCATTAACAGCATTAGCAAGACGTTGTCAGGCCTTTGCCAGTTTTCTGCTTAATAAAATTTACTGATCACTGCCTCTGTCTAAATGGGCTCTGTGGCTTCTTAGATGGCATTTTCTCTTGCAATAAGTTTACGGCACAGATGAACTTCCTTTGGTGGAAATCAACTGCTGTATCACTGCAGCAGTTTGCTGAGAAAAAAGCAGAAGTTACTTTCAAGAGAATTTGGATAATAATTTTAAAAAACAGCAACAAGCAGCTCTCATACAATTTCTAAGAAGATTTCTGTAACCCAATTTCTAAGGAAAATAGCTTCTATTGACTTGGTTGTCCCATTATTCTGGGCCTATCCTCATCTCTGCGTGTTAGTCAGGTTTCTGCAGCTTTGATATCCAACTATGTCATCCTGTGACTAGTCAGAGACCACACCCCCAAAGAAAGGGGATGGTATTGAGTTCAAGAAGGAGGACAGAACCTGTGACGTGGGCACTTACTATGGCTTACTGTTTGGGTTAGTCAGTTCAGCTTTGTCAGCCTTACTTCTATTACCTATAAAAAGGAGTGCTATTGCCCTGCCTGCCTGAACTGCTTTTACTCACATTTCTAATGCCAAAGATGTAGGGTTTTTTTTAACCCATACCAACTCTCCAGATACCAACTGGATGCCCTATCATTCAATTCAATTCAATTTTCACATTAACCACTCGGAGTTAATGCAGACCCCACAGGTTAAACTGCCCCATTTCAGATGTCCATTGTCACCGGTACTTCTGACCAAATTGAGGGTTTCCATGACCCTCTCTTCAGTTTCAATAATTTGCTAGAATGGCTTTCAGAACTCAGGAAAATGGTTTGCTTACTATTATGAGTTTATTATAAAGGATGTAACTCAGGAACAAATGAAAGCAATGCATAGAGCAAGGTATGGGGGGAGGGGCATGGAGCTTCCATGCCCTCTCCAGGTGTGCCACCCTCCCTGCTCCTCAATGTGTTCACCAACCTGGAAGCTTTCTAAATTTTGTTTGAGCTTTTTAGAGTTCAATCCCCAGCCCTCCTCCCCTGTCCTAAGAGGTTGGTAAGTGTGGCTGGAAATTCCAATCCTCTAATCACCTGGTCTTTCTGATGACTGGCCCTATGTTGAGTGTACTTAGAGGCCCTTCCCTAAGTCACCTCATTAGCGTAAACTCAGGTGTGATGGGAAAATGAATAACAAAAGACACTCCTGTCACTCAGGAAGCACCAAGTGTTTTTTAGGAGCTCTGTGTCAGTAACAAGGGACAAAGACCAAATATATTTTTGTATTATGTCACACTTCCACACAGGACTATAGAGAATATTAAATAGGCACTCTATTGGAGAGTGTTTTATAACTTCTAAAATGACAGATGGTGCAAATATTTCGAATATTTTCAATAATGAAAATGTAGATGTTACACTATGCAGCAGCTCTGCTACATTATCAAGTTTACTGACTCTAATGAGCAGAAGGCTTTGGTTTTAATGGTTTTAATTATTCTGATCTGACATTTATTTCCTCCTGCTGTCCCCTTGTCATTTGGGAGAAAAAGTTCCCAAATATTATCCCTGATACTTGAACTTACTGATGTGTAAGGTAAATTATAATAGCCAAATTAATACATTATTGCCAGATAAATAGTTATCAATGAAATCCATCAATCAATAGCCTCCCAAAGACCAACCACTTTCATGACCTTGATACTAATGTGAAAATTAATAAAAAGAAATCTCATTTAGAATGGAATGGGGATGCCAGCAGGGAGAGCTCTCCTGCCCTATCATTCCTTATCAATTTTCAGACCCAATAGAAAGAGACCGACGTTGCAGGTGGATGGGGACTACTTTACTGTCCCAGCAGGAGGAAGACAGGCTTTCCTCTTCCCCAGCAACAGCCCAGCCAATGAGAGACTGTCACAACTCAACCAATGAGAAGCCACCCTACTTCCAACTCCCAGTTCACTCTAATGGACTATTTATAACAGCCTTCCCAATGTTCCCTTTTCTCTATAGAAAAGCAATCCTCTCTTTTATTCTTTGGACTTGGCTATGGTTTTGCCCTAACTTGCTTGTCGTAGATTGCAATTCTCTGTTATTCCTGTTATTTTTGCTGTTTGATTTGTAATGTTAACACTAGAGATTGATGATCCAATCATGGCAGGTGGTTAATATGTTTGGTTATAAAGAATTAAAAATGTGAACAGTTCTGCACCTGAATCACCATACCTCACATTTCAGTGTGATGGGGAAATATAGCCAAACATTCAGACATCTTATCAAGTATTCCGCTATTTGAAAACATATGAGGTATTCTTCACTGATATGATTTTTGTTTGTTTGGGGTGTATAGCTTCTTTTGGTTCTGACATAGGATGCACAGCATTACAGAAAGCCAGTATAAAATCATTTCCTGTCTGCCTTATTACAAAATTCCTAACACTTTAGTCTTTTTTATTTTGGTGTTTTGTCTGTTTGTTTGTTTGAGAATCAGCATTCTCCACTAAGGATTATAAAGTTTTGTAGTGCCTCATGTAACAGCTGTTCTGACTGACAGACGTATCATTTTTAGCTATAGTTTTAAGAAGAATCCTTTTTTTTTTAATTTGGAGATTATTTTTTATTTCTCCATTTCCTATCAGACCCACCAAGTCCTTGATATAAACGTCATGAAGTGAGCACTGTTCATATTTGCCTACAATCTCCCATTGATTGAATTTCTGTGTAAGCTTGCACTGTTTTCTCACTTAATGTTACCGGATGATCTAAGATACCCACAGCAGCATAGAATCCACGTTCTGTCTCTCCTGACATTCCTGTGGCCCCAATATCCATCACTAACTCATCTTCTCCCCTGCTAGTCATGTTCCTCTTCCTTTTCCCTTGGCTCTTTACTAGGGAAAGTTGCATTTTCTTGATACATTTATGTTTCCCATTTTAATTTTCTAGGGAAAAGTAGCAGTACACCCTGGATGTCTCTGCTTGGCCTTTTCTGGCTCTGGACTTCTCTGCTGAAGGAAACCCTTAATGGTGGTTCCTGACTGAGTGGACCATAGTCCAGACTGCCTCTGACACACTGCAAGGAGGTCTAGAAGAAATAGACACAGACTAGGAGTCAGAAACACAGAGAATACAAATTCTGACCTTGTTACTTTTACCAACCAACCAGCCGTGAGACCGAGTGAGCCATTTATCCTGCGTGAGCTTCAGCCAACTAATGTTTAAAATGAAAGGTGGATCTTAAGGGCTCTTCAGACTCTTCCCTTATAGAGGCTAAATGCTGAGGAAAATTATATGTTCCAGACAAGCATTCAGTAAAGGCCTGCTGAGATTATAGGCCACTGTCTTTACTTGTCACACCAGGAATGTCTGAGTCAGAAAAGTCCACACAATTAAGGATCTGAGCGTTAACCTTCTCATACAAACTTGGCCTCAAGCTGTGCTGATTTCCATAGACTGACAATTGTTTAGATCAAAAACAACTGTTCTGTAATTCACAGCCTTGGATGCAATTCTATAAAAATATTTCAGCCAATTATGAGTAAGTAATTGAAGTAACTTGTAAATAGTTCCAGGACAGTACAAGCCTTTCAGGCACAAAATAAATTCTTCAATGAAGAACTGGATTCTAAAGTTTAAGACAGAGAAGGGCAGCATTTTGAAATAACAGAATCTTTAAATAAAGAAGCTACATTAAATAGAAAAGGGAACAATTATTTCATCGTAAAAGCAAACTGTGAGTTGGGAAAATTCGTTTATTCAAGGAATTTTCCGTTATTGCCAAAAGTTTTATTTTAAAAAATATTTTCCTAATTTGTGATTGAGAATTCCTCCCTGAACCTCTCATCCTTCCTTTCCACTTCTCCTCTCCAAAGATGTGTAGATTGAATGTAGGTTCTTCAGCTACAAAATATTTAAAAGCCACAAACCTACTGAGACTCATTTTTAAAAGTTATTTCTGAACCATGTAGCAGAAAGTCTAAGAAGCCATATATTTTACATTTTGGCACATCTAGATAAGAAAATGGGGTTACTATGGAGCCCAGCTGGAAATGTTAACTCTAAGAACACAAGTACAAGTCTCTCTCTCTCATCAATGGCAGAGGCATTTTTCAGTTAAAAAACAAATTATCAAAGTCAATTTTCAAATAGATTCTATCAAGTCTTAATCTATGCCAAAGGTTTTCAAACAACAGCAAATTTGCCCTTCAGGGGACATTTGGCACTATATGGAGACATTTTCTTTGTTACAAGTTGGGGGTGGAAGGCACTACTGGAATCTAGTGGGTAGAGGTTAAACATTCTATAATTCATGGAGAATTATCTGTCAATAAGTCAATAGTCAAAATGTCAATAGTGATGTTGTTGAGAAACACTGTACACACTGCTTCTGATAGATGGTAGGCATCCAGATGCCTGGAAGGTGATTGGAAATTTGAGAGAATACCAGTGTTAAGATGTTAAAATCTGATGTGTCATGATGTGAACATCCGTACTAATCTCAGGGATAAATTTTTTCTCTTTATTTTTCTCTTTACCTTTTCCTGATTTGTCATTCACCCATAATTCTTTTTGTGTTCCGTGCCATCAAGATTCAATAACAAAAGCTAATCAGAGCAAGAGAGAAAGGCTGAAATGAACCAACTGTTATAGGATTAGACTCAGAGATATCAATATGAACCCATGTTTAAGTTAATATAAATACAGATAGATTTTTTAAAAATTTAGATATGTGTGTTTGCATGGGTTAGTGTGCATACATGTATGATCTGTCCACTGAAAAAGCCTGGAAGCAATGGTACTGCATTAGAAATGAGCACACCCAGTGCCTAGGGCTTGGCTTCAAATGTCATTCTTCAATAAAAGGAACCAGGACTCCTTGGAGAAACAGCTGATTCTAGGGCTAGAAAAGGGAATATACAAGATAAGCCTGGCTATCCTTATAGTTCCAGGAAGTATGAAAGTGTCCAAATGATGGGAGCATGTAAAAGAAGCTTACAATGACCAAGGCTAGAACACTTTAAACAACAAAATAAACAAAGAAGTGCTGGATTCTAATCCAAAGTATAAAATAAATGTCCATGTGGGCTACTCTTAATAAATTGCTTCCAAAGAGTAGAGCAATGTGTGTGTGTGGTGGGGCATGATTTTACAGTGGAGAAACCCAGAGAACACTACCTCAGCCATATGATCAAGATTTGTCTCATCAGTGAACAGTCATGCCGATAGCATGTACATTTAACATGATGTTGGGAGAATAGGGCTTCACCTCTGTGATCATTCTCCCATTTCTTTCAGGGCTATTCAATAAAGCAGTTTTTGAAACCAAAAAACACTGAAAGTGACCCTATATGCTAATAAGTAGGAGAGTGAGTCAGTAAACTCTGTAGCACCATGTGGTAGTAAAGAAAAAAATAATGAAAAAGAAAAAAGGACAAAAAGAATGAGTGAGATATCCATGAACTGATACAGAATGATTTCTGGATTATAATTTTTAAAGGAAAAAACAAAAAGCAAAGTACCAAAAGCATCTGTGGTATGTTACCTTTCATGTAATAGTTAAGGCAATATAAGGAGATATACATTTATCTGTTCATTCATGCACAAGAAAATTTAGGAAAAATAAACCTGAAATGAATGCAATTAACTACTAGTGAACTGTACTGGGTACTTGGGCATACATATGGTGGAAAAAATGAATTCTGACTGGACATCCACATGGAAAAACATAACTTTAAACACAGACCTTCTACCTGTCACAGAAATTAATTCAAAATAGATTATCGATTTAAAATTATAATAAATCTGCTAGAGGATAACATAAAGAGGAAATACAGGTGACCCTGGACTTGGTATTGACTTTTAAGATATAAGACCAAAAGCATGATCCATGAAAGAAATGAAAGGATAAGTTGGACTTTATGAAAATAAAAAACTTCTACTATGCAGAAGACACTACTTAGTGAATGAAATGACAAGCCCACAGATTGGGTGAAAATCTCTGGAAAACACCAGTCTTATAAAGGACAAGGATATAAAATATAAAAATAACACTTAGAACTCAACAACGTTCAAAATGGATGTTCAAAAAATGAACAATCAAAAATTTTAAGTGGACAAATATCTGAAGATACACCTCATCAGAGAAGATATCTAGAAGGCAAAGAAACATATGTAAAGATGTCCAACAACATATGTCGTTAAGAAATCATGATTTAGGGGCACCTGAGTGGCTCTGTCGTTGAGTGTCTGCCTTCGGGTCAGGTCATGATCCCAGCATCCTGGGATCGAGTCCCACATCGGGCTCCCTGCTCAGCGGGGAGCCTACTTCTCCCTCTCCAGCTCCCCCTGCTTGTGTTCCCTCTCTCGCTGTTTCTCTCTTTCAAATAAACAAATAGAATCTTAAAAAAAAAAAGAAAGAAAGAAATTGTGATTTAAAACAACAATGAGATACCTCTACACACCTATTAGAATGGCTAAAATCCAAAACACTGACAACACCAAATGCTGGTGAGGATGTGGAGAAACAGGAGCTCTCATTCATTGCTGGTGGAAATGCAAAGTGATACAGACACTTTATAAGATATTTTTTTAAACAAAACTAAGCATACTCATAACCATATGATCAACAATTGCACAGCTTCATATTTACTAAAGGAATTGAGAACTTATGTCCTTACAAAAACCTGCACAGAAATGTTTATACTGGCTTTATCCATAATTGTCAAAAATTGGAAGCAACCAAGATGTTCTTCAATAGTGGATAGATAAACAAATTGTGGTACATCCATACAATGGAATATTATTCAAAATAAAAAGAAATGAGCTATCAGGCTATAAAAAAGACATAGAAGAAATGCATTCTGTTAAGTAAAAGAAGACAATCTTAAAAGGGTATGTACTTTATAATTCCAATGTATATTATATTCTGAAAAAAGGCACAAGTAAGAACATAATAAAAGTTCAGTAGTTCTGGGAGTTCAGAGGAAAAGAGGAAAGGCACGATGTGGCACACAGGAGATCTTTAAGAAATGAAAATAGTCTATGTTATTGTAATGGTGGATTAGTGTATATTTGTCAAATCCATAGCACGTACAACACCAAGAGGGAACCCTAATGTAAACCATAGACCTTAGTTAATAGTATTGCATTATTGTAGTAATTATATTATTACAGTAATGCATTGGCTTATCAATGGTAACAAATGTGCTACCCCAATGATAGATGTCAATAGGTGCACCTGGGTGGCTGAGTCAGTTAAGCATCTGCCTTTGGCTCAGGTCATGATCCCAGGATCAAGCCCCACATTGGGCTCTCTGCTAGGCAGAGAGTCTGCTTCTCTCTCTCCCCCTGCTCCTGCACCCCACTCATGCTCTCTCTTTCACTCACTCTCTCTCTCAAAAAAAAATCTTAAAAAAAAAGAAAGATGTCAATCACAGGGGAATCTACAGGGGGTTGGGGGGGAAAATGGGAACTCTGTTCTTTCTACTCAATTTTTCTATAAACCTAAAACTGCTCTAAAAAATAAAGTGTATTAATTTATTTAAAAATTGAATCTTGACCACCACTAGCATCATACATAGAAAAAATACTTTCCTTGCTAATTTGTAATTAAAGGTAGAAGGCAAACAAAGTTGATATAAAAGATTATCTTCACAACCTTGGGTTAGGAAGAGATATCTAAAATAGGATACACAAAGCACTATCATAAAAGAATATTGATAAGTTGGATTTAATTAAGAATTCTTGTTCATCCAGGGATGCCTGGGTGGCACAGTCAGTCAGCATCTAACTCTTGGTTTTAGCTCAGGTTGTGATCTCAGGGTTATGGGATTGGGCCGGGTTGGGCTCTGTACTCGGTGTAAGTCTGCCTGAGATTCTCTCTCCCTCTCCCTCTGCCCTGTCCCTCCTGCTCATGCTCTCTCTCTCACTCAAAAAAAAAAAAAAAAAAATCTCCTGTTCATCCAAATATACCATTAAAATGATTAAAATACAATCCACAAAATTAAAGAAGATATTTGCAATATATATTGAACAAAAGACTCACATTCAGAATTTTAAAAATTACAGATTATAAAAAGAGGATAAGAACTTTTTTTTTTTTTTTAATGGACAAAGACTTAAACAAGAACTTAGAATGGGCAGGATATCCAAATGACCAACAAGCATATGGAAAAGTGATCAATCTCATCAGTTATTAAGGAAATGTAAATTAAAACAACAGTACAACACACCAAAAAAAAAAAGTGGCTAAAATTAAAAAGATTGAAATATCCAGTGTTGATGAGAACATGAACACATGCTCTCTCATATCCTGCTCATTTACTGTGACAATTAGTGAAATCAATCATAAAGCAATTGGTGATATCAAGTAAATGAACCTATGCATTCCCTATGAACCAATGATTCTACTCCTAGATATTTATCCAGTAGAAATGTATATATACAGTTGTAATAGCTCCATGCTAGAAATATCCAAAATCTGCATTCATAGTATAATGAATAAGTAAACTGTAGGATAGTACATAGTGGAGTGCTGTATAGCAATAAAAGTGAGTGAAATTCTGTTACAAACGCCAACACTGATGAATCTTATGAGAGTATAATACGGAATAAAAGAATCAGGACATAAAAGAATATATGCTCCATGACTCCATTTTTATAAATTACAAAAGGTAGAAAAGTCAATTCAATACAAGCAAAGCAGAGATTGGATTTACCTTTGGGAAGAGGTTGGGGTGTATCCTGGGAGGGGAAAATGGTGTCCCCTGAGGTGCTGGTTTGTTTCTTCATCTGTGATTACAAGGTATCCTCATCTTGTAAATGTTCATTGTGTGCACACTTAATGATTTGTATACGTGTTTGTACCTATATAAAATTATAATAAAGGTAATGAAAAGGTTAATATAAAATAGAATTAGCCTTTATCCACATATTTTGAAAAGTAGTTTGTGTTGGTATTTAACTTCATTTGGACAATGAAATTGAGTGATTAGTTGCCTTAGATAAGATTAACATAGATGCCGTTTCACTTTTGCTGTAAAATACGTTAGAAGAAAATTTACTCTGGTTTTGAAATAATAAAAAAATAAAAGACTCTTTGTGGTCAATTTTTAGTAAAATGGCATATTAAGTAAGATAACATGAAAGGCAAAGAAAAAGCAGAAGAAAAAATGTATATGAAAAATGAGAGAAGAGTAGAAGAGGAAAAACAGAAAGCCAGGAAAGCACCAAAACCTCCTCCCCATCAATTTACCTTGAAATTTATTAAAATAAGCTAAATTTCTATTTTTTCTAAATACAGAAAGTCGATTTGGCGTGGTATATGGTCAATTTGCAGAGCTGATATTTTGAATTTAGAAAGCAAATATGAATTAAAATCTTCCTAGAACTCTGGTAACATTATTGGATGTTTTTCTTCTTCTCTCCACAGGGAGTAAGAACATTTTTCTTGGGGAGATAATCTTATTACTGGGTCTTATATCTTTGTATTTTTTTTTAAAGATTTTATTTATTTGTTTGACAGAGAGAGCGAGAGAGCATAAGCAGGGGGAACAGTAGAGGGAGAGGGAGAAGCCGGTTCCCCGCCAAGCAGGTAGCCTCATGCGGGGCTCGATCCCAGGATCCTGGGATCATGACCTGAGCTGAAGGGAGACCCTTAACCATCTGAGCCACCCAGGTGCCCCATTTTTTTTTAAATAAACCAACTTACCACTATAACAAATAGTTAAATATGACAAATGTTTGAATAGTTGCATTGTTGAAAATTACATCATGGCCAAGTTATTTAACTCTGGTAAATGTAGCCTCTCCCAATTATTTTTTCTTAAGCTATTCCCAAACAATCTAATATGCCTGATACAGAGAAGAGAGAAAAAAAAAAGTTGTTCCCTTTCCTTTAATCTCTTTAATGTCTAAAGGTATTAAGAACATAATGGAAATTACACTGAAGGATTTTCAAAGACTAACAAAAAAGGGCTAAGTAATCCGTGAGTGATCAAAGAGAAAAGTGTATTATTTCCATTAAAATTTGAAAGACAGAAGTTTCAAATCCACTATCTGAAGATTTTCTAAAGGAGTCACTGTTTTATTGTTTTTTTCATTAAGGAAATTTGCTGATGGTCACATTGGGAGAAAGTATTATCTCTTGGACAACATGATGAAATAAATTTTCTCTCAAACTTCTAAGTCTCAAATGCAGCAATTCTTTAACATGCTAAGTTAATGTTTATATTATCCAAGTAAAACATAAAGGACAGAATAGCAGAAAGGTACAGAAAGATAAAAAATATTGTGCTTCATAATACTGATTAAACTAAATAAATGAATATTTGTTTCAATTCAACTCACAGACTTCTTAACCCACTAACCAATCAGAAATCCCCTTCCTTGAAATTTTGACATTTTCAAAGACAAATAGAACAGAAAGGATGTGTGTTCTCCACCTCACTGGAGGCCATGCATCCATATACTGCTGGTGAGCCCCTGCTACTTACCCAGCATGCAGAGCTGTAGTTAGAACTTGTGCTTATCCATGGAAGGTGCTCACAGGTTGCCAGACTCTAGCAAGAACAGCAAACCTGAAGTAGGATGAAGGATGAAATGAACAGAGACAATGTCACTCAGTATCTGATAACTATAGCTCTCAGGGAAGGCCGAACATATGTTGTACCAGGTGGGTCTCTCCAGGGCTACCATCTGTCATGCAAGAGGACAGAATAAATTCCTCAACATCACGCCATCACACAGCATGGATTAGAAATGCTTTATTGAGAAAAGGGAAAACTGACTAGGCCAAGGTCAGGGAAGCCGAGATGCAAGAACACTATCCTCACTGCCCTCATACCATCATTACCCCATAGAGATGCACAGCAGGCCAGGACATCTGCTGGGCAGTCTGGGTTTCTTTCTGACACAAGGACCCCTGCCCCCTGGAGGTCTGTCTTCTTATTCTGCAAGCCTGAGAAAGCAAACTTGGCAGTCAGGAAATAGACCTCTGGGGACCCGACTGCCTGGATTGGAGTACCAGCTGTTTCTAGGGCTGACTGGAAGGACAGCTGCTCAGCTCCTGGAGGCTTTGGGCTTGAGGGATATTATAACATTTCCACTAGAGGAAGAGAGACACTCCCCGCCACCACCACCCCAACCGGCTGGCTCCTTGCCAGTCAAATCCATCAATTCCCAGGGTCACACTGTGATGGTTCAGCTCCTTTACCACAGAGTAGATTCCTGCTCGCAGCCTCCCCTTACTTGGTCTTTTCTTCTCTGTACCAAAATCCTTTATAATTTTGGGAATTTATCAGTCTTCAAATTAATTATATGTTTCCACTCACAGAGTCACCTACAACTCAAAGTGATGTCTGTGTTCCAAGACCATCCTGTAAGGGGTGGCAGAATGAGAATCTAAAGTTCAAATCCCATTGAGATCACTAGATGTCCCATGACTTTAAAAGGGTCCCACTTCTGAAGTTTAGCAAATAATATATTATTGGATATCGCAACTCTACTCCTTGCATGAATAATTCTGTTTTCCATGTTTACACTGGAATTTCAACTAATCTTGCTTTTGAATCCACCTATTTTGGCCACACTATCCTTCACAAGTCAAATAATCTCTCTGGATAGATAGTCATTTTTCTTTGTACAAACATTTATTTAGTCTGTTCCAGGAACTTTGCTAGCAGCAGGGTACTCAGGGATCAATAGACTGTGTTATCTGCTCTCCAGGTGGATCTAATCTAATGGATGAGAGAAATGTGAGCAAGCACGAGAGCAAATGGCTAAGGGAGTATTTCTTGTCCTAAGCCTGTTCTTTAAAGCTTTTTTTTTTAATTAAGTAGATGCAGGGAATTAGTTATAATTCCTATAAAATAAAATATCATAAAACATCTTTCCATTTCCTTAGGTAGTTTTATCAGATAGTTTGTAGTTTTCCTCATGTCAATCTTGGACATATTTTGTTGGATTTATGCTTAAGCATTTCAGCGTTTTGCTGCTAATGTAGATGATACTGTGTTTTTAATTTCAAATTCCAATTGTCCATTACTATTATATTGTAATTAACTTTATATGTTAACACTTTGTATCCTGAAAAATTCCTATAATCACTTCTTAGTTTCAGGAAGGTTTATTTTGTCAATTTTGCATGTTTCTATATAAACAATCATGTCATTTATGGACATAGTCTTATTTCTTCTTTCCCAATCTATATACATATCATTTATTTCATTTTTTTTGGTCTTATTTTATTAGTTAGGGAGTTCCAGTACAATCTTGAATAAGAGTGGTGAGAACACTGCTTTGTTCCTGATTTTAGAGGAAAAGTATTTAATTTCTAAACATTATTATTCTAAGCTATAGGGTTTGTTTGTTTAGCTATAGGATTTTGTAAACATTTTTTTTATCAAGTTGCGAAAATTATTCTTCATTCTTGGTTTGCTGAGTTTGTATAATGAATAGGCATTAGGTTTAATCAAATTCTCTTTTTAATATAATTATATGATTTTTTTTCTTTAACCTCTTAGTGTGATGAATTATATTACTTTTTGTATCTTGATCCAACTATACCATGAATAAATAGCAGTTGATTATGAGTATAATTATTTTTATACATTGTTGGATTTGATATGCTAAAATTTTATTGACGAGTTTTGCAGTATTCAAAGGAATATTGGTTTGTAGTGTTCTTTTCTTGGAATATCTTTATCTGGTTTTGTTATGAGGGTAATGTCAGTCTCACAGAATGAGTTAGAAAGTGTTCCCTTTCTTCTATTTTCTGGGAGAAATTCTAGACAACTAGTATCATTTCTTACTTAAATATTTAGTAGAACTCACCTATGAAAACTTTGTATGCTTTCTTTGGGGAAGAGTATTAATTATTGACCCAACTTCTTTATTAGATACAGGCCAATTACATTATTTCTCTTGTGAGAAGGAGTTTATGTGCTTGGCATACAAACTTCTGATAAATTGTGTCTTTATAGAAATTGGTCCACTTAATTTAAACTGTCAAATTTGTGAGCATGAAGTTATTTGTAACATTCTTTTATGATCCTTTTAATGGACATAATATCAGTAGTGATGATCCCAATTTCTGATATTAATAATTTATGCTTTCTCTCTTTTTCTTAGTTATCCTGACTAGAACTTTATCAATTCTTTTTAAAAAAAGATTTATTGATTTATTTGAAAGAAAGAGAACCCATGCAGGTGTGTCAGTGAGGGGAGGGGCAGAAGGAGAGAATCTCAAGCAGACTCCCCACTGAGTGTGGAGACCGATGCAGGACTTGATCTCTCATGAGATTATGACCTGAGCCAAAACCACTAGTTGGACACCTAACTGACTGAGCCACCCAAGCACCCCAGAAGTTTGTCAATTCTATTGTCATTTCCACAGAACCAGCTTTAGGTTACATTTATTTTTTCTATTGATTTGTTCTGAATGTCATTGGTTTCTATTCTAATTTTTACTATTTCCTTTATTCTGCATGCTATAGTCTTAAATTGCTTTTCATTCTCTAGTTTCCTAAGGTGAAAGTATGCTGTTTAATCTCTAAGTATTTTCAGATATTTTAACTGTCTTTCAGTTATTACTTTCTAGTTCAATTCATTGTGGTCTGCAAGAAAACTTGGTGTGATTTCTAATCTTTTACATTTTTGAGCTGTGTTTTATGACTCAGAATGTGGTTATCTTAGTGAATAGTCCATATAAATTGAGAAGAATGTGTATTCTGCTGTTATTGAATGATATATTCAAGAAATGTCAATTATATCCAGTTGATTGATAGTGCTGTTCAATTCAGCTGTATCATTACTGATTTTCCACCTCCTGGATCTGTCAATTACTGATAGAGTTGTGTTGAAATCCCCCATGATAATAGTGGATTTGTCTGTTTCTCCTTATGGTTTTATCAGTTTTTGCCTCACTTTTTTTGAGACTCTGTCATTAGATGCATACATGTTAAGGATTTTACGTCTTCGTGGAGAAATCACCCCTTAATCATTATGTAATGTTCCCCCTTTTTACTGATATTCTCCTTTGTTCTGGATTGTGCTTTGTCTGATATTAATATAGCTACTCTAGCTTTCTTTTGATTAATGTTCGCATGGTATATCTTTCTCCAACTATTTACTTTTAATCTATCTCTGCCTTTATATTTATTTTTTTAAATTTTTTATTGTTATGTTAATCCCCATACATTACATCATTAGTTTTAGATAGAGTATTCCATGATTCATTGTTTGTGCATAACACCCAGTGCTCCATGCAGAACGTGCTCTCCTCAATACCCATCACCAGGCTAACCCATCCACCCATCACCCTCCCCTCTAGAACCCTCAGTATGTTTCTCAGAGTCCATTGTCTCTCAAGGTTCGTCCACCCCTCCGATTTCCCCCCCTTCATTCTTCCCCTCCCACTATCTTCTTCTTTATTTTTCCTTAACATATATTGCATTATTTGTTTCAGAGGTACAGATCTGAGATTCAACAGTCTTGCACAATTCACAGTGCTTACCAGAGCACATAACATCCCCAGTGTCTATCACCCAGCCACCCCATCCCTCCCACCCCCCACCACTCCAACAACCCTCAGTTTGTTTCCTGAGATTAAGAATTCCTCATATCAGTGAGGTCATATGATACATGTCTTTCTCTGTTTGACTTATTTCACTTAGCATAATACCCTACAGTTCCATCCCCATAATTGCAAATGGCAAAATCTCATTCCTTTTGATGGCTGCATAATATTCCATTGCATATATATGCCACCTCTTCTTTATCTATTCATCTGTCGATGGACATCTTGGCTCTTTCCACAGTTTGGCTATTGTGGACATTGCTGCTATAAACATCGGGGTGCATGTACCCTTTCGGATCCCAACTTTTGTATCTTTGGGGTAAATACCCAGTAGTGCAATTGCTGGATCATAGGGTAGCTCTATTTTCAACTTTTTGAGGAAC
Source organism: Mirounga leonina (assembly GCF_011800145.1). Lineage (NCBI taxonomy): Eukaryota > Metazoa > Chordata > Mammalia > Carnivora > Phocidae > Mirounga > Mirounga leonina. Next base: position 77,834,674 of record NW_023270305.1, on the reverse strand, counting down.
CTCCATACTGTTTTCCAGAGTGGCTGCACCACCTTGCATTCCCACCAACAGTGTAGGAGGGTTTCCCTTTCTCCGCATCCCCGCCAACATCTGTCATTTCCTGACTTGTTAATTTTAGACATTCTGACTGGTGTGAAGTGGTAGCTCATTGAGGTTTTGATTTGGATTTCCCCGATGCTGAGTGATGTTGAGCACTTTTTCATGTGTCTGTTGGCCATTTGGATGTCTTCTTTGGAAAAATGTCTGTTCATGTCTTCTGCCCATTTCTTGATTGGGTTCTTTGTTCTTTGGGTGTTGAGTTTGAGAAGTTCTTTATAGATTTTGCATACTAGCCCTTTATCTGATATGTCATTTGCAAATATCTTCTCCCATTCTGTTGGTTGTCTTTTGGTTTTATTAACTGTTTCTTTTGCTGTGCAAAAGCTTTTTATCTTGATGAAGTCCCAATAGTTCATTTTTGCCCTTGCTTCCCTTGCCTTTGGTGATGTTTCTAGGAAGAAGTTGCTGCGGCTGAGGTCAAAGAGGTTGCTGCCTGTATTCTCCATTAGGATGTTGGTGGACTCCTGTCTCAAATTGAGGTCTTTCAACCATTTGGAGTCTATTTTAGTGTGTGGTGTAAGGAAATGGTCCAGTTTCATTCTTCTGCATGTAGCTATCCAATTTTCCCAACACCATTTGTTGCAGAGACTGTCTTTTTTCCATTGGACATTCTTTCCTGCTTTGTCGAAGATGAGTTGACCATAGAGTTGAGGGTCCATTTCTGGGCTCTCTATTCTGTTCCATTGATCTCTGTGTCTGTTTTTGTGCCAGTCCCATACTGTCTGTGTGATGACAGCTTGGTAATAGAGCTTAAAGTCCGGAATTGGTGATGCTGCCAGCTTTGCTTTTCATTTTCAACATTCCTCTGGCTATTCGGGGTCTTTTCTGGTTCCATACAAATTTTAGGATTATTTATTCCATTTCTTTGAAAAAAGTGGATGATATTTTGATGGGGATTGCATTGAATGTGTAGATTGCTCTAGGTAGCATTGACATCTTCACAATATTTGTTCTTCCAATCCTCGAGCATGGAACGTTTTTCCATTTCTTTCTGTCTTCCTCAATTTCTTTCATGAGTATTTATAGTTTTCTGAGTACAGATCCTTTGTCTCTTTGGCTAGATTTATTCCTAGGTATCTTATGGTTTTGGGTGCAATTGTAGATGGGATCGACTCCTTAATTTCTCTTTCTTCTGTCTTGTTTTTTGTGTATAGGAATGCCACTGACTTCTGTGCATTGATTTTATATCCTTTACTGAATTCCTGTATGAGTTCTAGCAGTTTTGGGGTGGAGTCTTTTGGGTTTTCCACATAAAGTATCATATCATCTGCAAAGAGTGAGAGTTTGACTTCTTCTTTGCCGATTTGGATGCCTTTGATTTCTTTTTGTTGTCTGATTGCTGTGGCTAGGACTTCTAATACTATGTTGAATAGCAGTGGTGATAGTGGACAACCCTGCCGCATTCCTGACCTTAGGGGGAAAGCTCTCAGTTTTTCCCCATTGAGAATGATATTCGCTGTAGGTTTTTCATAGATGGCTTTTATGATATTGAGGTATGTACCCTCTATTCCTCTACTCTGAAGAGTTTTGATCAAGAAAGGATGCTGTACTTTGTCATCTATTGAGAGGATCATATGATTCTTGTTCTTTCTTTTGTTAATGTATTGTATCACATATTTGATTTGTGGCGTTGAACCAGCCTTGCAGCCCAGGGATAAATCCCACTTGGTCGTGGGGAATAATCCTTTTAATGTACTGTTGGATCCTATTGGCTAGTATTTTGGTGAGAATTTTTGCATCCACGTTCATCCGGGATATTAGTCTGTAGTTCTCCTTTTTAATGGGGTCTTTGTCTGGTTTTGGGATCAAGGTAGTGGTGGCATCATAAAATGAGTTTGGAAGTTTTCCTTCCGTTTCTATTTTTTGGAACAGTTTCAGAAGAATAGGTATTAATTCTTCTTGAAATGTTTGGTAGAATTCCCCTGGGAAGTCATCTGGCCCTGGGCTCATTTTTTTCGGAGATTTTTGATGACTGCTTCAATTTCCTTAGTGGTTATAAGTCTGTTCAGGTTTTCTATTTCTTCCTGGTTCAGTTTTGGTAGTTGATAGATCTCTAGGAATGCATCCATGTCTTCCAGGTTATCTAATATGCTGGCATAGAGTTGCTCATAATACATTCTTATAATTGTTTGTATTTCTTTGGTGTTGGTTGTGACCTCTCCTCTTTCAGTCATGATTTAATTTATTTGGGTCATTCCTCTTTTTTTCTAATGAGTCTGGCCAGGGGGTTATCAATCTTATTAATCCTTTCAAAGAATCAGCTCCTAGTTTCATGGATCTGTTCTACTGTTCTTTTGGTTTCTATTTCATTGATTTCTTCTCTTATCTTTATTATTTCTCCTCTCCTGATGGGTTTAGGCTTTATTTGCTGTTCTCTCTCCAGCTCCTTTAGGTATAGGGTTAGGTTGTGTACTTGAGACCTTTCTTGTTTCTTGAGAAAGGCTTGTATTGCTCTATACTTTCCTCTTAGGACTGCCTTTGCTGCATCCCAAAGATTTTGAATAGTTGTGTTTTAATTTTCATTGGTTTCCATGAATTTTTTAAATTCTTCTTTAATTTCCTGGTTGACCCATTCATTCTTTAGTAGGCTGCTCTTTAGCCTCCATGTATTTGAGTTCTTTCCGACTTTCCTCTTGTGATTGAGTTCTAGTTCCAAAGCATTGTGGTCTGAAAATAGGCAGGGAATGATCCCAATCTTTTGGTACCAGTTGAGACCTGATTTATGACCTAGGATGTGATCAATTCTGGAGAATGTTCCATGGGCACTAGAGAAAAATGTGTATTCCATTGCTGTGGGATGGAATGTTCTGAATATGTCTGTGACGTCCATTTGGTCCAGTGTGTCATTTAAAGCCTTTATTTCCTTGTTGATCTTTTGCTTAGACGATCTGTCCATTTCAGTGAGGGGGTTATTAAAGTCCCCCACTATTTTTGTATTGTTGTCAATGTGTTTCTTTGCTTTTGTTATTAATTGCCTTATATAATTGGCTGCTCCCATGTTAGGGGCATAGATATTTACAGTTGTTAGATCTTCTTGTTGGATAGACCCTTTAAGTAGGATATAGTGTCCTTCCTCATCTCTTATTACAGTCTTTGGTTTAATATCTAATTTGTCTGATAGAAGGATTGCCACCCCAGCTTTCTTTTGGTGTCCATTAGCATGGTAAATGGTTTTCCACCCCCTCACTTTCAATCTGGGGGTGTCTTTGGGTCTAAAATGAGTCTCTTGCAGACAGCCTCTCAATGGGTCTTGTTTTTTAATCCAATCTGAGAGCCTGTGTCTTTTGATTGGGGCATTTAGCCCATTTACATTCAGGGTAACTCTTGAAAGATAGGAATTTAGTGCCATTGTATTGCCGGTAAGGAGACTGTTACTGTATATTGTCTGTGTTCCTTTCTGATCTATGTTGCTTTTAAGCTCTCTCTTTGCTTAGAGGACCCCTTTCAAGATTTCCTGTAGGGCTGGTTTTGTGTTCGCAAATTCCTTTAGTTTTTGTTTGTCCTGGGAGCTTTTTATCTCTCCTTCAATTTTCAATGACAGCCTAGCTGGATAGAGTATTCTTGGCTGCATATTTTTCTCGGTTAGTGCTCTGAATATATCATGCCAGTCCTTTCTAGCCTGCCAGGTCTCTGTGGATAGGTCTGTTGCGAATCTAATGTTTCTACCATTGTAGGTTACATATCTCTTCTCCCGAGCTGCTTTCAGGATTTTCTCTTTGTCTATGAGACTCGTAAGTTTTACTATTAGATGTTGGGGTGTTGACCTATTTTTATTGATTTTGAGAGGGGTTCTCTGTGCCTCCTGGATTTTGGTGCCTGTTTCCTTCCCCAAATTAGGGAAGTTCTCTGCTATAATTTGCTCCATTATACCTTCTGCCCCTCTCTCTCTTTCTTCTTCTTCTGGGATCCCAGTTATTCTAATGTTGTTTCGTCTTATGGTATCGCTTATCTCTTGAATTCTGCCCTCTTGATCCAGTAGTTGTTTATCTCTCTTTTTCTCAGCTTCTTCATTTTCCATCATTTGGTCTTCTATATCACTGATTCTCTCTTCTGCCTCATTTATCCTAGCAGTCAGCGCCCCCATATTTGATTGCACCTCATTAATGCCTTTTTGAATTCGACTTGGTTAGATTTTAGTTCTTTTACTTCTCCAGAAAGGGTTTCTCTAATAACTTCCATGCTTTTTTCAAGCCCAGCTAGTATCTTTAAAGTGATGATTCTGAACTCTAGATCTGACATTGTACTAATGTCCATATTGAGTAGGTCCCTGGCAGTCGGTACTACCTCTTGTCCTTTTTGTTGAGGTGATTTTTTCCGTCTTGTCATTTTGTGCAGAGGAGAATAGATGAATGAGAGAACAAAATGCTAACAGGGTAACAACGTTCCCAGAAAATATATTCTAAACAAATCAGAAAAGACCTGAAGCAGTGGGAAAAGAAAGGGAAAGAGAGAAAAAAAAAAAAAAAGAAAAAGATAAAGATAAAAACAAACAAAAACAGAACTGAACAAAAAAAACCGGAATGTGATCAAATATGATCAGGCTGGTATATAGATCAGTGCCACACACTAGATTTTGGGTGTATTTTGGTCTGTTAGAAGAAAGTCCCTCCCAAAATTTTAAAGAAAGAAAAACTTATATATGTACAAAAATAAGAGTTGATATGATGAAGGGATGGAATATGACTGTAAAGATGGAAATTATAAAAAATTTTATAAAAGGAATTGATAAGAAGTTGTTTGAAAAATGAAAGAAGAGAATTTTTAAAAAAAAGGAAAGAAAGGGAGAGAATGTGATCAGGCAGGGGAGTAGATAAAAAAACATACACTAGAAATTTAGGGTATATTTTGATCTGTTAGAAGAAACTATCTCAAAATTTTAAAGAGAGAACAACTTATATATATATGCCAAAAATATGGGTAACTATTGTGAAGGGATAGAATATGACTCTAAAAATGAAAAAAAAAATGAAAAATAAAATTTTTTTTTTTAAAGAGATTGATAAGATATTGGTTGAAAAAGGGAAAAAGAAAAATTCAAAAAAAAAAAAGACAGTTAAAAAAAAACACTTAACTTTGAAAGACTAAAAAGTCATGGTAAAAAAGCCATGAATTCTATGTGCATTATTCACCTAGCGCTGGAGTTCTGCCGTTCTCATTGATCGGTAAACTTGGCCTTGGCTGGCTGTTCTCGCTGATCTTCTGGGGGAGGGGCCTGTTGCCATGGTTTCCAAAAGTCTTTGCCGGAGACGGAATTGCCCCACCCTTGCCCGGTTCAGGCTAAGTCATCTGCTCGGGTTTGTTCTCGGGAGCTTTTGTTTCCTGCAAGCTTTCCGTACAGCTTTGGAGGCCGAGAGTGAAAATGGCGGCCTCCCAATCTCTGCCTCGGAGGAGCCGAGAACTTGGGCCCCGCTCCTCAGTGTGCCCTAGAGAAAAGCCGTCAGTCACTCGCCTTTCCCTGGTCTCCGGCCGCACTCCGTGCTCACCCAGCCTGTGACTGAGTATTTCTATCTCTGGCACCCAACCCCGTGTGGAGTCTCCAAACCCAGCAGATCCCTGCAGTGCGCTCCCGCACCGCTCCTCCTGGGGGAAAAAGGTGAGTCTCTCTGGATCTGCTGCTTGTTGGGTCCCTGCTGGAGGAGCAGTGGCCCGACTGTGCCGCGGATCACGGTTTATGGCAACCCTGAGCTGAGAGCTCGTGCCTTGGCTCCATCTCTGCAGCCGGCTTCCCCACTTCGATACCCGGGAACTCTGCCACACTCAGGCACCCCCAGTCTTTCTGTGACCCCGCGGGTCCTGAGACCACACTCTCCCACGAGGGTTCCACCCTCTGCTTAGCCACTGGAGTGTCGTCCCTCAGCAGAGCCGACTTCTAAAGGTTCTGATTTTGTGCTCTGTGGCTCTATCACTTGCCAGAAGCGGCTGACAGAGGCCCCTCCCCCGCCATCTATCCTCCCGAATATCGCCTCGGATTTACTTCTCTGCACGTCCTACCTTCCAGAAAGTGGTCGCTTTTCTGTTCAGAGAGTTGTTGCTCTTCTTTTCTTCGATCTCCTGTTCAGTTTGTAGGTGCTCAGAATGGTTTGACCCCTATCCAGCTGAATTCCTGAGAGGAGAGGAAATCCAGGTCTCCTACTCCTCTGCCATTTTGCTCCGCCCCCCTCTGCCTTTATATTTAAAGTAGGTTTCTTGCAGACATTTAAAGTGATTATAAATATGATTGTATTAATGTCTTCCATGTTTGTATTGTTTTCATTTGTTGAACTTATTATTTGTTCCTTTAAAAAAACATTTTCCTCTTTTTTCTGTCTTCTCTTGTTTTAACTGAGCATTTTATATGATTTGATTTTCTTTCCTCTCAGAGCATATCCAAAAGAGTTTTAAAAATTTATGATGGTTTCCCCAAAGTTTTCAATATCTATTTAGAACTAATATACATCCATTTTCAAATATTTTTATACTCTTTCATGGGTAGTATGGGAGTCCTATGGCAAAGTATTCTTAATTCCTCCCTCTAATCCCTTATAACATCACTTATTTCATATATCTATATACTGAAGTCATCCAATAGTTAGTAGTATTAGTTGCTATTACTACTTGAAAAGGAATTCAACTAAAAATAAGAAAAAAATAAAAATATTTAATTTTACCTTCATTTATTCCTCTCTAATGCTCTTTTTTTCTTTATTTAGATCCAAGTCATTACCATTCTCTATGGAGAACTTATTTTACAGTTCTTGTAAGGATCATCCACTGGTGATAAATTCCTTCAGTTTTGTCTGAGAGAGTCTTTGTTTCTCCTTTACTTTTGAAGGATAATTTCACTGGATACAGAATTATTTCTTTTTTTTCCCTATAAACATTTTAAATGTATTTCACTCAGCTCCCCTTCTAGTTGAAATGATTTCAGATGAGAAGTCCAATGTAATTCTTACCCTTTTTCCTATTAGATAAGACTTTTTCTCTTCTCCTGACTGAAACAGGATATTTTTTTTTTCTTACAATATTTACCATGAAAATTTCGTAGAGTTCCCCAGGGTAAAATCTATGTAAGTTTGGGGATCCCCCGATACTGAGCCCCAATAGTTCTTGGCTCTCATGCCAGTCCACACTCAGCCTTCAATTCTTCAGTTCTTATTAAAGTGACATATGAGTGTCCCCACCCACTGTCAGATCCAGTGGCTTCTAGGTCGAGTTAACAGCACTTAGATTTGATTCTTTTTATCCACTTTTTCCTCAGCTTTTGGGTGGATGCTTGCCATGTGATTGCATGTGATTTTTATTCAATTATTTTTCTTCTTGGGAGTACAAGAATAATGACTTTCAAGTTCTTTACATGTTGGAACTAAATTGTGTTTTAGAATCTGTCCACTTGTGGTCAGTTTTAGTACCTATATTTTCTCTGAAAATTATTTATGACACTTAGATTTCCTACATCAAACTAGATTTTGTTAAGCAAACTATAAATTTTTTTTTAAAGATTTTATTTATTTGAGAGAGAGAATAAGAGAGAGCACATGAGAGGGAGGAGGGTCAGAGGGAGAAGCAGACTCCCTGCCGACCAGGGAGCCCGATGTGGGACTCGATCCAGGGACTCCAGGATCATGACCTGAGCCAAAGGCAGTCGCTTAACCAACTGAGCCACCCAGGCGCCCAAACTATAAAAATTTTTAAAAATTTTTAGAAATTTTTAAAAATTTCTTCTCTATCTGTACTTAGTGCATCCTTATCATTTATTATGTTGTGTCTGTGTATCTTACCTGAGTTTTTCTCTTATTACATTAATGTTTAATTTAGTTCATTGTTTCTTTGAGAAATGGTTCTTTGGAATATTTATGATTTTTACCTTAATTCATTTTTTGTGTCTTCCTTAAAATTGTTTTAATTCTCCTAACATCTGAAATGGGATGCTAAATTCTTTTATTTTCATTCTTTCTTTTGTAAACAAAAGTGTTTAAGAAATGATTTTTTCCTCTGAGAACTGTTTTTTTTTTTTTTTTAATATTTTATTTAACTATTTGTCAGAGAGGGAGAGGAGAGAGAGAAAGCACAAGCAGGAGGAGTGGCAGGCAGAGGGAGAAGCAGGGTCCCCGCTGAGCAGGGAGCTTGATGCTGGACTTGATCCCAGGACCCTGGGATCATGACCTGAGCTGAAGGCAGATGCTTAACCAACTGAGCCACCCAGGCGACCCTGAGTACTATTTTATCTGACTTATTGTGTGTTTCAATGTGCAACATTCCAATTAATCACTTAATTGTCTTCTGGATATTATATAATTTTTATTTTTATTTCCTCTTTGACCAAATATTTATTGAAGAGGTCTTTTCTAAATTTCTTTTTGTTGAGAAAAATTCTCTTTTTCTAGATCTATTGCATTATAGTCATATTATACATTATTATTTAAATCGTTTTATTTTTATCATAGTTTTCTATGACAATATAAGAACAACGTGTATGTGTATGTTGGTCATATGAAGGTTATTCTTATGTTTTTAGTTGACACATTTTACATTATTAGGATATCTTATAAATTGTGTTATTTTTATATTACATAGATTTTTTTTAATGAACTAGAAGAGGTGAATTGTGTTTCTGCCTCTTCCTTTTTTCTTCTATCATCATAGATGTAATAGGATAAAGTGTTGCTTAATGTAAGATGAAATTATTCATAAATAATATTTCCTGGACAAGGAATAGATCATAAATAATAAACAACATTTCTAAGTCTAAATAGATCTTTTTTATGTAAATGACCCAGCAATGCAAGGCAGCTATAACTGCCAGTGTTTGATAAACTTATTGCCAAGCCTGTTGATCTCACTATCTGGTATCAAGACAAATGAAGTGGTAACACAAGTGCTATATTTGGTCCTGTACTTATATGAAACTAACTCATTCCTACAGTCAAGTTGATTAGAGCTGGAAAAGATGTTATAGCTCTCTAGTAGTCCCTCTAGTCTCATTTACAATGGAGGGACCCAAGGTCATATAACTAGCTGGTAGTATTGTCAGAACTGGTCCAAAGATGTTCCTCTTAAAAAAAACACAAAAAACAAAAAGCAAAACAACAACAACAACAACAACAGCTTCTTACTCTCTGGAGCAGTCTATTTGCATCACAGCTTGTGTTCTAGCCAGGTTATGGTATACCAGCCCCTTCCAACCTTATCTCAGAAAATAGGTTCTACCAAGAGCTCATACTGAGTGGACAACAAATCATCTAACTCTACCCCTCAGGCCATAGTTTATTGAATCAGTGACTTTATAGGCTGGATTTGTAAAGTGGGCTTGGGCAAAATAGATTCTTTCTCAGGAACTTGAAGTAAGAGATGCAGAGGGAAGTTGAGGAAGAGCAGTGGGCACTACAGTGGATCCACGAGGGAGATAGACATGCTTCAGAATCTTGATTGGTAGGTGGAGAGAACAAGAATGATGCACGATGAGAAACAAAGATGGGGAGACCTTGGCCACAGTGGCCATGAGACAGAGAGAGAAGAAGTGAAGATGAATCAGCCTCTAGACCCTCAGTTCCACACCTTTGCAAGACCGGACTGTTCAGGTCTCTGGATTTTCATGAGACTACTCTGAATGCTTGATACTCTTCCCCTGTTTCTTGAGATACCTTAAATCAGTTTATTTTTCTTGCAGTGAACTGATCCCCATTGAGCCCTAGCATACTGAGCCAAAATAAACCATTAAGAGACATGTGCCACATTTCTAAGCCTTTCTCCAGTGAGGAAGGTATTGAATCTCAAAAATACAATTTTTGCATTTGGTGTAGGATTTTAAAGTGATATCAAAACTTCTTGGAGAAACATATGAAAGGTAACATTCAAGGCATCTATTATTAATTTTCAGTAACCAGTCTATTCTTATATAAGCATCTTGGCAATTCAGGCAGAATAGCACTGGCATAAAATCCTTCCTGTTCCTTCCTGGATGTGCTTGATTGTCTGACGGCTTAAACATAAAACCAGCTTCACATTCTGCTTGAGTGTATCTTCCAAAATAACATTAAATTTACAGAGTCACCATTTTCTATGTCTCTGATAGAAGTTGTACATATCAAGAAGATGGCTTCACATCAGGCTCCTGGTAGATTCAGTAGATAACCCCTGCTGGTATGAGATCTAAAGTTAAAGCAGTGACTCTGGGCTAAGATGGTAACATATGTGGTTCCTGAATTTCCCTTTTGCCATGGGCTCACCAAACATCTGGCTACACTTGAAGCAGTTGCTTCTGAGAGAAATCCAGACACTAGTTGAGTCACTGCTACACATCGGACAACTAAATGGTACCCATACCAAAATGTGGAGGAAAGGCTGAGACACACTCTCACCATAAATCCCCCCACTTCACAGTCCTATACTAATCAGGAGGGAACCCCCAATTCCCCATTTCTTCCTGAGGAGTGAAGGGTTTGGGCCACATATATCTAGTGCTCCAACTTTTAAGGCTGTCGCCAGGAGGAAAACCCTCCAAATCACTTAGCTCTGCAAGCCTGTGGGGCTTCCATTCAGAAGTCCTGAGAGACTATAGCAAATGAAGTAGCAGCTTCTAGCAGGTACACCAGCTCACTGTAGGTATTTCCTCAGGGCTCTGCACAAAGGACTCGGGCAAAAATAACGATCTCCTCAGTTTAACCCTGGAAGTGGTTTGACTGCATATGTTAAAGTTGTTGCCTGAGGGTCTGGTTTCTAATTAGTATACATCTAGGTATTGACTGGGATCCTCCTCAGAGCCTTAAAAGAGCCACTAGGAACTTCACCCACTTTCTCCCTCTGGTTCATTCCAGCAAAAGACACAAAGTTATGAGTTTCTTTCTGGAAGAAGCCTGTCCACATATCTCAAGCTCCAACTTCTCTCATTCTTCTTGTGGGGCAAGCCCCCAAATCACCTAGGTCTTATGGCCAGTGGGACTTGCATTCATGAGCCCCAGGACTATAGCAACCGGAAAAACAGTTTTAAACCAGTAGAGGAGAACCCCTTGCTCCTATACTGAAGATTAGGCTCAGCACAGAAGGAGTAGGCAAAAATGTCCATCTTCACCTTTATTTTTTTTTTAAGATTTTATTTATTTATTTGACAGAGAGAGACATAGTGAGAGCAGGAACAAGCAGGGGGAGTGGGAGAGGGAGAAGCAGGCTTCCCGCTGAGCAGGGAGCCCGATGCGGGGCTCGATCCCAGGACCCTGGGATCATGACCTGAGCCAAAGGCAGATGCCCAACGACTGAGCCATCCAGGTGCCCCCATCTTCCCCTTTCTCCATGGAAATGGTTTGAGTTCATACTATACAGGCTGCTGCCTGAGGCTCCAACTTCTATTCAGCCTGCATCTAGATGCTGACTGTGACTTTCACCTTTAATACATGGATGCATCTTCAACCTGAACTACTGGGAGACACTAAGAATAAGTACAGAGTCTTGGATGATCCTAAAGCCTTGACAAGAAGTAGGACCTCAGGCTAGGCTAGTTGATGATGTTTATCTCTTGCAAGAGACCAGTCTGTGAAGACTGGGAAAAGAGGCCATTTTATTTAATGCACAGACATTGACCTAGAATGTCAAGACAAATGAAGAAACAGAGTAGGTCCCAATCAAAAGAACAAGATAAATCTCTAGAGGGGCGCCTGGGTGGCTCAGTCGTTAAGCATCTGCCTTCGGCTTGGGTCATGATTCCAGGATCCTGGGATCAAGCCCCACATCGGGCTCCCTGTTGGACGGGAAGCCTGCTTCTCCCTCTCCCACTCCCCCTGCTTGTGTTCCCTCTCTTGCTGTGTCTCTCTCTGTCAAATAAATAAATAAAATCTTAAAAAAAAAACCCAAGATAAATCTCTAGAAACCAACCTTAATAAAATGGACTTAAGTAATTTATTCAAAAGATAATTCAAATTAATGGTCAGAAAAATACTGAGTCCAGAATAATGCATAAGTGAAGAGAATTTCAACAAAGAAATGGAAAGTGAGAGCATATTTTAGTGAACCACTAGAAGTCTGTAGTAAAAAACTCACAATGTGCAATCTAAATATATATAATTCTTATTTTTCAATCATACCTCAATAAAGCTGGAATAAAAAACACAAAAAGGTAATAAATATTTTTTTTTAAATATAAAGGGATTGCTAGCATTCCTACTGTGCCAGTTTAATTTAGCGCCTGCAGCTGGAAATTTACCCTTTAGTACCTGCTCTGATAGAATGAGTTTTTCCTTTATGGTTAAGCACAGTGTGAAGCTTTCTCTGTAGAGTGCTGGAGGGCATTGTGGAGAAAGGAAACTCCTCTTCCTGGTTCTGGTACACTGAGATTTTACTCTTTTTTGTGCCTGCTGCATTTCTGGTCAGCACTGCAAGTTGGTGGGGACATCCTACTACACTCTGCCCCAAGTATGCAGTCTCTCAGTGACCATATAGCCCTGACCTGGCCTTGGCAGTTGCTCTCTTCAGCTCCCAGGCTGTGGACCTGGGATGTCCTATGTCCTATGTTTGTCCCAGTGGTAGCATCTCAACTCCCTCTGCACACCTCCCACCTACCTCAGTTCACCTGTGTTTAAGAGGATACTTCTCATGGCCCTCACAGGATGGACACCAGTCACCACAGGTCACATTACAATGCTGCCCAATAGTGAGTAGGACTCCCTCTGAATACCTGACCACCACCTACACTCACCTGTGCCCCTGATGGTAACTTCCCTCTGTCCCATGACTGTGGTCCAGCTCTGGCCTGAGCAGCCTAGCAAATGCCTGCACTATTCAATGGGCTGCAACCCTTGTCAAGTGAGGTCTGCACCCCAGTCTTGAGGGAAACACTCCTTCTAGGGTTTTCCTTTTTTAGACATTCCCTTCAGTTCTAAGTTACTGTTCACATTCTTTTATGTCTTTATTCTCCTATAATTGCTTTATAATTCTTTATATTAAACTTCTGTTCAAATTATGGTGTGGCTTCTGTCTCCTGATGGGATCCAGACCAAGAAATTTACATTTTAATGATTCTGTGAGGATTTAATAAATTAACTCAATCTAAGCACCTACTGCAGTTCCTGGCCTATAGTTAGTTTCTGATAAATGTTAACACTATCATCACAATCATTATCATCAGCATCACCAAAATTATCTTCATCATCATTAAGAGCTGCAAAAGTGGCATGCATTCTTTTATTCAAAGATTATTATTCATGGTTTCTTAAGATTGTATTTGTTGAGAGCTACCTAAACTTGGCTTTCCTGCACCAGGCCCCTATTCCAGCCCCTTAGGTCACTGTTGATACTGTAAAAATCTGCTCCAATCCTGCTATCAGAGGAATTCACCTCTGAGTGTGACCGAGGCAAATCTAACTGCTCTGTATTTTAGTATCTTCATTAATATATATATATATATATATCTCATAAAGCCTGCCCTTCCTACCCAGTGAATAAAATAAGTTAATCCTTTATGAAACAAGGCATATATAATTCTTTATGTAACAAAACTCAGTGAAGTGCTGTCCCTAAATGAGACCTTATTACTATGGTAAGATAGTCCATTTAAAAAGAAATGTCCCCTGTAGCAAAAAGAGTTCCCATCCTATCTGCTTTTTGATTAAAAGTCAGTATAATGGATTTTGGATGATTCACTTTTGAATACAAATCAGCTGTACAAGGAATCGCTCTCTCTTTTTTTTTCCTTCAAAATTTCACCTTGTGTTTCTGTGTATGAAAAACTCATCAAACATGAGTAAAAGAGAGAAAATTCAGTCTGCTTGTGGCCTACAGTGCTGGAATTTCTCTAACTACTGTAGGGGGATTAATAGCTAAAGAAATGAAACACCCTCTTCATCAGCATATGAAAAGCAACGTCATACCCAGACCTTCCAGGTGAATGAATCAGGATGGATCAAAAAGAGATATTTGCTTCCACAGTGTTCAGTGGAATAGACCATAATGTTCAAGCTGACTAGGTCTTTAACAAGCATCCTATCATTGCTTTCCTTCCTTTGTAAATGCTGCTCATGCTACATCAAAAGGCTTCCTCTACCATTCAGCTCCATCAATAAATTGCAGTATGTGTCTTTTGTATTTATTAAGTAAATTAACATAATCTACATTATTATTCTTAAAAAAGAGTTTTTCATCCCCTGCTATATACTGAATACCTTTTACTTACTTAAAAAAAAAAAAAAAAAAAACCTTATAGTTTAAAATAACTTATAGTTAGAGGAACAGCATAAGTGGCCCTACCAAATAATCATATTCCATGATATAAAAATGTGTTACAGGAAATCATATGTAAGGAGGAAGAACAATGATACCCCATGTACAGAAATGTGAATGTGATCATTTAACAGAAAAGGAGAATAATACGAATTGATAATTGCTTCCAAAGGAGGTAATATTTTTTTTAATAGAAGCCTTTTTTGTTTTTATAAACATTTTGATGAGCTTGGATATGTAACAGAGAGCGTGAAGATGAATTAGAGGATAAGATCTGAAGAGAAGTGAATATTCCATCATATTGTCTAAAAAGAATCAGAAGACATTAGGGGAGATTCAGCAGGGAGATGATAGGTAGGAAATAGAAATGTGAGAAGAGAGAAGGCCCAGTCAGATCCTAATGGCTGGTGCACCTTAGAATAGGCAGTACATCAGTCAGTTAAACATCTGCCTTTGGCTCAGGTCATGATCTGAGGGTCCTGGGATTGAGCCCCACATCAGGATCCCTGCTCAGCAGGGAGTCTGTTTCTCTCTCTCTCCCTCTGCCTCTCCCCCACTCATGCTCTCTCCCTCTCTCTCTCTCTCTCAAATAAATAAATAAAATCTTTAAAAAAAAAAAAGAGTAGACAGTTGCCAGTAGGCAGTGACAATCTCTGATGGTGATAAGTCAAAGATTTTGAGAATTCTCTAGGGCTCTCACTTTTGATATGAGTATGTGCAAACTGAGGAATTCTAAATTTTACTTCAAGGTCTAGACTGATGCAATGAGTATTAGAAATAATCCAGAATAAAGGAAACACAAGTGAGAGAAATAAAAACAGAAAATCTAAATGGCTCGGTGCTGAAAAAATATCAGTCAAAAAGGCAGAAACCATGGAAGCCAGAAAGCAGTGGTTAAGTTATTAAAAGCATGGAAGAAAAAAAAATGCCAACCAAGAATTTTGTATCCAACAAAGTGATCCTACAAAAAATGAAAAAGAAATTAAGAAATCCCAGATAAATAATGGAATTCATTGGTAGCAGTCTTGCCGTACAAGGAACACTAAAGGCAGTCCTTTATTTTGAAAAGAAAGAACACTAGACAGTTATTTGGATCCACATGAAGAAATAAAGAGCACCATTAAAGATAACCACATAGGTAAATATAAAAGAGAGTATGAATATATTTTCTGTTTTGTAACTGTCTTTCTCTATTTGACTTAAAATGCAAATGCATACTGTAATAACTGTAAGTCTAAGTTGATGGGAACAATGTATAAAGATGTATTTTGTGATAATAAGTGGGGGAAGGGAGAACAGATTTATAAAAAGACCAGTTTTTTGTATAACATTGAAATTATTCTTGTAATAATCCAAACAAGATTACAATAAATTAAGATGTTGACAGTGCTCCTCAAAGGAACCATTAAGAATTTAACTAAAAAATGTATAGTAAAAGAAATGACAAGAGAATTAAATGCTTCGCTAAAAAAAATCTACTTAACAGAAAAAAAGGTAATAATGGAGGAAGTGGGGAACAAAAAGATATAAAAGAAACACAAACCAAAATGGTATACTTAAATCTGACCTTATCAATAATTATACAAAATGTAAAAGTATTAAGTTCTACACTTAAAATGCAGATTAATAGAATAGATAAAGAGACAAAATCAACTCTGTATTGTATAGAGGAAATGTAGTTTAGATTCAGAGACACAAATAGGTTGAAAATAAAAGGATGGAAAACAATGTACCATGCAAACAGTAACCAGAAGAGAGCTGGAAGAGCCACACTAATATGGCAAGGTAGACTTTAAGACAAAGATTATTACTAGAAACAAAGGCATATTTTATATTTGTAATGTTATGGTAATGTTATTATAATGATAAAAAAATATAACAAATACAAATATATATGCACCAGACAACAGAGTTCCAAAATACATAAAGCAAAGACAGAGAGAATTGCAGGAATTTCATAGATAATTCATAGATAATAATTAGAGATTTCAGTAAATGACTTTTAATAATAGAGTAGGCAAAAGAGCAACAAAGAAATATAGGATTCAAACAGCTCTGTAAATGCAGACCTAACAAATGTCCACAAAACACCCAATAACAACAAATGCACATTCCTGTCAATTGCACATGGAACATTCTTCAGAACAGAACATGTGCTACACCATTAAAAAAAAAAAAAACCTCAATAAATTTAAAAGGCTTTAAATCATAAAAAGTATGTTCTCTGACCACAATGGAATGAAATTTGGAATCAACAGCTGTAGGAAATTTAAGAAACTCTCACAAATTTGTGGAAATTAAGCAGCGTACTTCAAAATAACCAATGTTTGAAAAAGACATCACAAGGGAAATCAGATATTTTGAGATGATTAAAAACAAAGACACAGCATACTAAAATTTACAGGACAAAACTAAAGTGGTGCTGAAGTGTAAATGCCTAAATTAAGAAGAAAGATCTCAAATAAATAACCTAGACTTTGCTCTTGAGACATTAAAAAAGGAAAAGAACACTAAATTCAAAGCAAGAAGAAGGAAAGAAATAAAGAAGACTAGATTGGAAATAAATAAAATAGAGAATTGAAAAGCAATAGAGAAAAATCTTGATGAAAAATCTTGTCTTGGTGAGCTCTGAGTAATGTATGGAACTGTTGGATCACTATATTGTACACCTGAAACTAATAAGGCATTGTATGTGAACTGCACTGAAATTATAAAAAAAGAACACCCCTCATTACATTATTCAATATCCCATATATACAAATATGTTGAACAATTTCTCCTGGAGTCCAGCACGTGGAATGCATTAAAAAATAATAAAGAAAAATCAACAAAACCAAAGTTGGTTCTTTGAAACGATCAACGAAATTGACAAACTTTTAGCTAGATTAACCAAGAAAAAAAGAAAGAAGACTCAAATTACTAAAACAGGAATGAAAATAGAGACTTTACTACTAATCTTCTGGAAATAATGAGGATTATGGGGAAATACTCTCAGAACCACAATGAGATGACACTTTGCACCCAAAAGGAGAGAAATAATTAAAGTTGAACAATAACGCTTATTGGCAAAAGTGTGGGGAAATTGAAACTCTCACAGAGTACTGGTGAGGATGTAAAATGGTGCAGTTACTTTGGAAAGACTTTGTTCCTCAAAAATGAAATATAAAATTATCATATGTATTAGTTTTCTAGGGCTGCTGTCACCAAGTAACATAAATTAGGTGACTGGAACAACAGAATTTTATTCCCTCATCCTGGGGGCTAGAAGTCTGACATCAAGATGTCCACAGGGTTGGTTCTTTCTGAGGACTGTGAGGAGAATATGTTCCAGGCATTTCTCCCAGCTTCTGGTGGTTTGTGGGCAATCTTTTGTGTTCCATGATTTGTAGATGCATCATCCCAATCTTTGCCTTCTTGTTCACATGGCATTCTGCCTGTGTGCTTGTGCCCAATTTCTCCCTTTTTGGTGGACACCAGTGCTCTTGGATTAGCAGCCCACCTGACTGTAATATGCATTTGTCTTAACCACATCTTAATTGTAACTGCAACAACTCTATTTCCAAATTAGGTCACTTTCTGAGGCATGGGCACTAGGACTTCAACATATGCATTTTTGAGTGGGAGGGAGACACAGTTTAATCCCTAACACCATAGGATCCAGCAACTTCACTGCTAGGCATATACCCATAAAAACATGTTTATATAAAAATGTGTACATGAATGTTTATAGCAGCATTTTCATAATACCCAAAAAGTGGAAACAATCTAAATGTCTTTCAGGTTATGAATACATAAACAAAACATGGTATAGATGTACAATTGAATTATTCAGCCATAAAAAGATATGAAGTCTTGATACATGCTACAACACAGATGTACCTTGAAAACATTTTCTAACTGTAAGAAGCAAGACAAAAAAGGCCTCCCATTGTATTACTCCATTTTTATGAAATGCCCAAAATAGGAAAATCCATGGAGATAGTAAAAAACATTACTCTTTGCTACAGGATGGTGGATAGGGGAGTAGGGAGTAACTGTAAGGAGCATGGGTTTCTTTTCAGGCATTAAAAATCTTTTGGAATCAGCCAGTGGTGATGGTTGCACAGCCTTGTAAACACACTAAAAACCACTGAGTTAAATACATTAAAATGGTGAACTTCATGATATTAGAATTATATCTCAACAAAAATAATAAAATACATAAATATTTTGATTCTTTATGATTCTCTTTCCTTAGTGCAGCCCTCTTCAAGACAAGCTGTACTTACTGCTCTGTGTTTTAAAGGTATTCCTGTACCCTTTTAATATATTTCCCTTTTGCATAAAATAGCTTGTGACAGTTATCCAGCTGCAATCCAATAATTGTAATTAAGAAAGGAACCATGGGGCACAAGTTTAAGGCAGTTTGAAATGAATGACTGGACGTTTCAATGATCAATGCGAAAGGAGTGTGTGTATGTAGTGGGAAGCTATTAAAGTGTTTTGAACAAGAGTCTAGTGTGCCCCAAACAGTCCTTATAGGAAGAGTCATCTGGACTAGGGTGTGGCATGAATCACAGGCATACCCTTCCTGCCCTTAAACTGCTGTAGGAGCTATTTGTCAAGTACTTTACTTTCCAGAACTGCCATATGGAATTTTTCATCTGGAATAATTTCTAGGGATCTGATTATGGGTGACAGAACTATCTACTTATTTTGATAAAGGAAAATTCCTGACTTTCTTCAGATGTCATTTTTGTCTGATGGGAAATTCTGTCCTACAATCATAGCACCAAGTGTTAGAGGAGGAAGAAAAGTTTAGAGCAATTTTCTAATTTTTTCAGATATTTTGCTTTTCAGGGTCATAAAATGAATTAATTTTTTAAGGTTTGGCTTGGGGGGAAAAAACTTGTTAGAAATTTTTATATATTCAGCCCACTCTTATTTCCTCTTTATTTTCAACTTTCAATAATTCTGCATAATTTATGTTACTTTTATTTAGTATGCTTATATTTTATTTTTGCTTCTTGAGTATGTTTTATTTTTCTTCATAGACTGTAATCTTTGAAGTTAGACACCTTATATTGTACTCATTTATTACTTAATTCTTCACAGTGATGGAAAGATTATGCATGCAGTTCCTTCTCCACGAAGGCTGAATTAATGAGTGAAAGGATACAATTCAAGTCGTTGGATACAACTCCAGAAGGTCTAGTTTTAATGCCTATATCTATATCCTTGATGCCCTAATCTCCTGAAAGATCTGTGTCTTATAGGAGTGTCTGATAGATAAGGAGAACACTGGAGAATATGACATGTTCTAGGTTTACAGTTATGAGAAGGGGAGTTTTGAGGTTAAATATAAGTGGACAATATTTGTCTGAACAAAGTGAGTCAGGTTTCCTTGAGCGGCACAGCAGTTTCTCAGAGCTGTGATAACCTGCCATGCATTGTGATTCTCCAGAAGTCCTGGATCTGACTCAGGTCATTTCACTCAACTTCTGAAAGTAGTGCTTTACGTAACATCTTCTCGGAAATGTTTATCTACCTTTTAACTTTTTAAATCTTCATTTCCAGATTTCTGTCCCTGTTAATGATGGTGGCAGCAAATGTGTCTGCTTTTATCTTTTCTAGTCCCCAGCGACCCTGTTCATTCATCTGGAAGGAGTGGAGCTTCTAATGAAGATTTTTTTTTTTTATTTTTATTATCTGAATTGTTTCCTTTAATGTTGCTGAATGAAGTGCCAGCCCTTAAAATCAGTGATTTCCACACAGGAATTAAACTACACAGGCCATTTTGTGGTAAGCTTTTCATCTCTCAAGAAAGAACTTAAAAAAGAAATCAGAAAAATACACTGTATTTCTCATAAAGCTAATATCATTAAATATAAAAAGTTCTTTTTCTGAGACCATGTTCTTTCTTTTATAAATTGAGGATGAGAACTCATGGAAGGGCTTTTTGTTTGTTTGGCGGGTTGATTTTGCTTGTTTGTTTTTGCTTACTTGGTAAAATAAAAAGTTACTCATCTGGTTCGATTCCTTTGAAAGCTTTGTCAGGGTGTTTCTGATCTGTGATTCCTCCAAGCTGGAAGCCACTGCAGTATCCCATGAGTGGGCATATACTTTTTTATTTTTCCTATTTGTACCTTTGGTCTTATAAAAATTTTTCATATTTTTAAAATAAAATTCCTGGTATTAAAACCTCCAGAAAATGATTTCAGTGGGACTGATTAAATTTTTTTAAGTGAATTCCTTAAAGCATATTCAGGTGACATAATTAAAGAGTAAATTCCTTAAAGCATATTCAATTGACATAATATTAAAAAATAAATGTTCCAGACTTACCTCCAAGTATAGAAGTAATTTCTTCTTCTTTTTTTTCTTATCTTCCTTCCTCCCTTCTCCCACCTTTTATTGGCAGGTTGCTTTTCTTTAAAGGTTCATTTATTTTATTTGAGAGAGAGAGTGAGAAAGAGCAGGGGGAGGGGCAGAGGGAGAAGGAGAGAGAGTCTTAAGCAGACTCCACACTGAGCACAGAGCTGGACCTGTGGCTCAGTCTCATGACCCTGAGATCACAACCAGAGATCATGACCAGAACCAAAACCAAGAGTCTGACTCTTAGACTGCACCACCCAGGCGCTCCAGCAGGTTTGTTTGTTTGTTTGTTTGTTTGGGTTTTTTAACAAAATAAGCTGTTTGTTTAGGATTATATTTTCAGAAATTGCAAATAAAATTGTAACAATCATAATAGGAAACATATATGAATAAATATATATACACACACATACATGCACATACATACATACGCAAAATGTAGTTCATTCATTAAGTGGATGCAAGAATGTTCATTTTTAGAAAAAGTTAATCTTTAGTCTAAGCAATAATTATAATGGCAAGTATGATCACCTATAATACACAATAAATAACAAACCATTTTATTAGACCTGTCAACAAATTTTGCAAAAAATCCTCAATTAAGGAAGGAAAGTTTCCTAAAATGACCCATTAGTAAACAAACCTTAAATTAATACAATTAATATTCATTGTCAAATAACCAAGGGCCATTTCTACTTCCATATATTCTGTAAGAACCATGAAATGAGAAAGAAAATCAGAATTTTGGAGTTTCAATGACATCGGCAGTTCTTAAACATCTTGAGTTGGTATAGTTAGACAGAAAAGAAAAACAAAACAAAACTTTACTTCTAACAGAACCCATATAAGTAGTTAAGTAATTTTGGTCTTTATTTGACAAAAACATATCAATTGTACTTCAAAGACATTTGGAAGCATTAATACTGAATTTCACTTCCTCCTTGTGGTGAAGATGGCAAGAGAATGTCAACTTACAAGAAGCTAAAATTTTATAGCTCAACATGTTTCCCTAACATATTAATAGTGAAAAATGATGAGTGTTATTTCCTCCATCATACACCCACTGGTATTGAGAGGAAAGCACAGTCACATTTAGACAATAGGTAAAAGGACACTTGGAAACAGAGTTAGGAGCCTGATCTCCCAGGTGGTAAACAGCAGGGGCAGCCATGGCCTCCAGTGTGTGACCACATCTCAGGAGATGAAAATCCTTGGTATAGTCGAAAAGATGCTGATGCCAAATCCAGTAAACAATGACTCATTCTTAATAAAAAGTAAACAAATATAATGGATTTAATTGATTCACAAATTATCAAGGAAATTTCACTCAATGGTCACTCAACAAGATTTGGAAAAAAACATGAAGAACAGGGCAAGATGGTGCAAGAGACAGATGTCATGACTTCCACTATACAGTTGATAATGTTCCTAATGACAGTCTTACAGAGAAAATTAAGAATAATTAAGTTTTCCTTATATGATTTACTGACCAACTTCTTTGATGGCAGCCATTAGTATTTGTCTCAATGTCCACATACTACCTGTTCCTCATCTTCCCATTTCCACATTCCACAACTTGTCATCTGGAACATGTTTACTTTTCTCCTGGGCTTGGATGACTAGTCTCCTGTTGTTTCCATGTCATGTGCTCTGCCTTCTTTTTTTTTTTTTTTAAGATTTTATTTATTTATTTGACAGAGAGAGACACAGCGAGAGAGGGAACACAAGCAGGGGGAGTGGGAGAGGAAGAAGCAGGGTCCCCGCAGAGCAGGGAGCCCGATGTGGGACTCAATCCCAGGACCCTGGGATCATGATCTGAGCCGAAGGCAGTCGCTTAACTGACTGAGCCACCCAGGCACCCGTGCTCTGCCTTCTTCATTGTATGTATTAAACTTTAAGCATGAGCTGGGAATATTTAATAACTCAACTTGCTTTGCTGGAAGAAAATCATACCTTAAAATACCTTAATTTTCACCCAACTTTACCACATGGTTTTAGATTCTGAGTCTCAGTAAGGTTTTGTCAGAAAGAAGGATGTTGTCAGTGGTGTTGATCATGATTTTTGTCATCCTACCAGCCTTCTATCTTTGTAAGTCTTCAGCTATGTGTTTGCCAGTGGCAGTGAGTGATGATTCCCCATGAAGAGAAATGTTTTGACATGGACAAAGTGTACCGAGAAAAAATGAACAATGGCTGAGAGGTCCAAAATATCATTGTTTTAACCTTGCATTATACTGTGAGACAAATGCTGGGTAGTATGCTAAAAAATGAATTCAATTTATCACTCTGCATCGTCTAGATCGAATCTGAGTGCAAAGATTTGACTAGGTTAGGTTATTTTAACTATTGGAATAGGACTATAAAAATCAAGCTTTCAAGATTTTGACTCGTTCAATAGTTGAGATTGGTGCCTTTCATCTTTAAACCCTACCCACCACCTCCCACCCAAACACAAACACCAGCAAAGTTCCTGAGATTTCTGGTGGTGGTTTGCTCTCCATTTAATTCATGTATCTAGCAGTTCCCTCCACCAACAGGAACTAAGATGACAAAATTAACATCTGTAAATATTTGTCACTTAAGTGCTATTGGACAAATGAACAAAGGAATAGGGATTTTAACATATAAATGGAGGCTTTGGAAAAGCAAAGGACTTTGTCCCTGCCCCCCTATAATTCAGAATGCAAATGTTTGGTCAAGATTCTCTCTGTCCCCTTTCCCCATGACCATTTCAATTCTATTGTATTACTCCATTCTATTAATAATACTCTTATTGTACTGTAAAATGGAATGGAGGGGCACCTGGGTGGCTCAGTCAGTTGGGTGTCTGCCTTCAGCTATGGTCATGATCCCAGGGTCCTGGGATTGAGCCCCGCATCAGTCTTCATCTCGGCAGGGAGCGTTCTTCTCCTTCTCCCTCTGCCTGACTGCCTACTTGTGATCTCTCTCTCTCTGTCAAATAAATAAAATCTTTTAAAAAAATAACAAAATGGAGTGGAAAGCATTATAGTATGGCAAGACACAATCCAAAGGCAGAGGACAATCATCCCCTGTGCATTATAGTGGCCCCTGGAGTGCTCTGCTGCTGTCACTCAGGTACTAAGTGAGGGGAAGGACACTCACCCAAGCATCAACTCCATGTGGAAAGCCATGTGAAAAGTTTATTTGGGGACATAATTTTGCCATTTGTTGCTTTTGCTTTCTTTATTTTTAATTTTTAAATCTTTTGTAAAGTAATATAGGCATGTGGTTAAAAGATCAAACAGTACAAAAACATGTATAATGAAAATGAGCTGTGTTTTCTCTACCGTGCCTTCCCAAACGTACTGCTGAAATGACCACTTCAAGTTTTTTGTCATTTATTTCTTCTGGTACTGAACTTCATGTTTCTAAATAATGTGCTTCTCTGCTATCTTTTGATTTATGTTTTAGATTTTATCAGGTTCTGGGGAGACTGCATGGGTGATGCTAGCCTAGTGATTTAACATTTCTATATATCCATTCATCATCTATAAAAGGAATCCTACCAATACCATATATTTGGTGAGATTTTATTAAATGAAATCAAACATAAATAGTGTTTGGAACATGCCTGGCGTATAGTAAGCACTCAATACATGTTTTGTTAATACTGTCATTAATGACAATTTCATTATTTTTTCCAGTCAATTCACTTTATAAGAGACGAGGATGAGTTGTTCTAACACCACTCTCATGATGTGTATCTATTTGGCACTACAGACATCTGCTTAGGTTTGAAACCTTAAAAAAAAAAAAAAAAAACTTGTTCCAAAATATAAAAAGAAAGATGCAAAAGTAAAATTCATAACTCTTCAGCTGATTGGAAAACATAACACTTGTTAGTCAACTGTAAACTCTTTTGTCTATCTATAAATTATATGGATGCATTCTACTACATCATGATGTGGATTAGGCCTTCCAAAAGCCACATCACATTCCTCCAATAGAGTCATGTATCTTTTTATAGTTGAATGATAAGCAGTGTTCACATTATTTTTTTTTTTAAGATTTTATTTATTTGTTTGACAGAGAGAGACACAGCAAGAGAAGGAACACAAGCAGGGGGAGTGGGAGAGGGAGAAGCAGGCTTCCCACAGAGCAAGGGAGCCCAATGCAGGGCTCAATTCCAGGATCCTGGGATCATGACCTGAGCTGAAGGCAGGCGCTTAACAACTGAGCCACCCAGGCACCCCAATGTTCACATTATTATCAATGATAATCGTGTGTGATAAAATTTTTACAAAGTATTTAATTCTTCTATAGTGAATAACTGCTGACTTTTTCACTTGCTTAATTTTCTCTGTACCTTTTCTTTCCAGATCTGTCCCATCATATCATCTTTTTGCACAAACAACTACTCTTTCAGAGATGTCCTTCCCTGAGCTCACCCCTGCTCCACTTGTGACCTATTATCCCTAGTGCCACTGCCCAGCAACTGTCCCAGGATGTCCCTATCTCGTGAACTGGGTTGAACAATCCAGCCTGCACCATATTTTCTCCCTTGTTTGAGACCAACATTTCTTTAAAAACGTATCTTTTTTTAAAAAATATTTTATTTATTTATTTGAGAGAGAGAGAGAAAGAGCATGAGTGGGGTGAGGAGGGGCAGAGACAGAGGGAGAAGCAGGCTCCCCACTGAGCAGGGAGCCCATGGGGCTCAATCCCAGGACCCTGAGATCATGACCTGAGCCAGAAGCACACACTTAACCGATGAAGCCAGCCAGGCACCCCATCTAAAAGCACATCTTTAAGTAATTTCCTAAGAAAGAGTATGTGGGAGGTGAATTTAATGGAAATGTAAATGTGAAAACATCATAACCTCACATTTCAAAAAAGATTAGCTACACACATTTCTAGGATAAAAATATTTTTCCCTCAAAATTTGGAAGCTATTTCTTCATGTGTTTAACATACAGAAATTTTGATGAAAAGTTGACTTCCAGTGTGATTATCATTTCCTTGTAGATGACCTATTTAATTTTCTCTTGAAAGGTTTTAGAACTATAACTTCATCTTTGGTATTCTGAAATTTCTTGATAAGTTTTGTTTTCCTCTGATTCAATTACAAATATTTCTCTTTCACAGAAACAAACCCAAGCCCAAATGAGCTTGAACAATAAAGGAATTCATGTGCTCTAATAACGGAGATGTGGATTTCTCCCTGTGTCTCCACTCAGCATTCCAGAGTCAGGTCCTGGTACCAAGTTGGCTGACAGCAGTTCCCTGCTTCCTTGTTGGGATCTAGCATTCCTCATTAAAACTTGTTTGTCCCAGCATTTTCATAAAAAACTATTCAAAGTCACTAATTGAGGTTACATGAGTAGGCTGCTCACTTTAGAACCAATCTTTGTAGCCAGGGGGTGAAATATGCTATGTGGTCTAGCCCTGGGGCTGAGGGTGGGGTCTGCTTCCCAAGAACCACAAGGTCCCCAGTCAGAAATAAGGGGCTGGTAGAAAGAAAAGAGGGGAACTGAGTGCTGGGGAGGCAATCAGTTAATAGTCAGGATGTGCTGACCTGCCTTCCTTCCTTTCTTCCTTCCTACATTCCTTCCTACATTCCTTCCTTCCTTCCTTCCTTCCTTCCTTCCTTCTCCCTCTCATTTTTTGTTTTTTTTTATGCAGGACACTCAATGGACACTTACAATGTAGAAACTAAAAAAAAAAAAAAAAAAATTAATGGGGGGCAGAGCAAGATGGCAGAGCAGTAGGAGACCTGGATTTCGTCTGATCTCAGGAATTCAGCTGGATAGAGATCAAACCATTCTGAACACCTACAAACTCAACAGGAGATCGAAGAAAAGAATAGCAACAACTCTCTGAACAGAAAAGCGACCACTTTCTGGAAGGTAGGACATGCGGAGAAGTGAATCCGAGGCGATATTCGGGAGGATAGATGGCAGGGGAGGGGGCCTCCGTTGGCCGCTTCTAGCAAGTGCTAGAGCCCCGGGGCACAAAATCAGAACTTTTAGAAGTCAGCTCCGCTGAGGGAACGTTGCTCCAGTGGCTAAGCAGGGGATGGGACCCTCACGGGACAGTGTGGTCTCAGGATCCTTGGGGTCACAGAAGAATCAGGGGTGCCTGAGTGTGGCAGAGCTCCCAGGGATCGGAGCGGGGAAGCCGGCTGCAGAGACAGAGCCCAGGCGCGGGCTTTCAGCTCAGGGTTGCCATAAACCATGATAAGAGGCACAGTCAGGCCACTGCTCCTCCAGCAGGGACCCAACAAGTGGCAGATCCAGGGAGACTCCCCTTACTCCCCTGGGGGGAGCGGCACAGGAGTGCACTGCAGGGATCTGCTGGGTTTGGAGACTCCACATGGGGTCGGGTGCCAGAGATAGAAATGCTCGGTCACAGGCTGGGTGAGCACGGAGTGCGGACGGAGACCGGGAGATGGGAGTAATTGACTGTTTTTCTCTGGCGGCTCACTGAGGAGTGGGGCCCTGAGTTCTCGGATCCTCCAGGGTGGAGATTGGGAGGTTGTCATTTTCACTTTCAGCCTCCAAAGCTGTAGCAAAAGCTTGCAGAGAACAAAAGCTCCTGAGAGCAAACGGGATGAGATTACTTAGCCCAGACCAGGCAAGGGCGGGGCAATTCCACCTCTGCAAAGACATTTAGGAACCACGGCAACAGGCCCCTCCCCCAGAAGATCAACGAGAACAGCCAGCCAAGACCGGGTTTACCGATCAATGAGAACGGCAGAACTCCAGCACTAGGGGAATAATGCACATAGAATCCATGGCTTCTTTATGATGATTTTTTAGTCTTTCAAAGTGAATTTTTTTAACTGTCTTTTTCTTTTTTTGAATTTTCTTTTTCCCTTTTTCAACCAACATCTTATCAATCCCTTTTTTTTGGGGCACCTGGGTGGCTCAGTTGGTTAGGCGACTGCCTTCAGCTCAGATCATGATCCCAGAGTCCTGGGATCGAGTCCCGCATTGGGTTCCCGGCTCTCGGAGAGCCTGCTTCTCCCTCTGACCCTATCCCCTCTCATGCTGTTTCTCTCTCTCTCTCAAATAAATAAATAAATAAAATCTTTAAAAAAAAAACAAAACATTTTTATTTTTCATTTTTAGAGTCATATTCTATCCCTTCATAGTAGTTACCCGTATTTTTGTTATATATATATATAAGTTGTTCTCTCTTTAAAATTTTGAGATAGTTTCTTCTAACAGATTAAAATATACCCTAAATCTCTAGTATATGGTGTTTTCTATGCCCCTGCCTGATCACATTCTCTCCCTTTTTTTTTCTTTTTTCTTTTTTTAAATCCTCTTCTTTTTTCAAACAACTTCTTATCAATTCCTTTTATAAATTTTTTTATAATTTCCATCTTTACAGTCATATTCCTACCCTTCATCATATCAACCCTTATTTTTGTACATA
Organism: Mirounga leonina; assembly: GCF_011800145.1. Taxonomy (NCBI): domain Eukaryota; kingdom Metazoa; phylum Chordata; class Mammalia; order Carnivora; family Phocidae; genus Mirounga; species Mirounga leonina. The sequence continues at coordinate 77,806,636 of NW_023270305.1, read as the reverse complement.
TATAAGTTTTTCTTTCTTTAAAATTTTGGGAGGGACTTTCTTCTAAAAGACCAAAATACACCCCAAATCTAGTGTCTGGCACTGATCTATATACCAGCCTGATCATATTTGATCACATTCTGGTTTTTTGTTGTTGTTGTTTTGTTTTGTTTGTTTTTATTTGTTTTTATCTTTATCTTTATCTTTTTCTTTTTCTTTTTTTTCTTTTTCTTTTTCTTTTTTCTCTCTTTCCGTTTCTTTTTCCACTGCTTCAGGTCTTTTCTGTTTTGTTTAGAGTATATTTACTGGGGACATTGTTACTCTGTTAGCATTTTGTTCTCTCATTAATCTATTCTCCTCTGCACAAAATGACAAGACGGAAAAAATCACCTCAACAAAAAGGACAAGAGGTAGTACCGACTGCCAGGGACCTACTCAATATGGACATTAGTACGATGTCAGATCTAGAGTTCAGAATCATCACTTTAAAGATACTAGCTGGGCTTGAAAAAAATATGGAAGTTATTAGAGAAACCCTTTCTGGAGAAGTAAAAGAACTAAAATCCAAGCAAGTAGAAATCAAAAAGGCTATTAATGAGGTGCAATCAAAAATGGGGGCACTAACTGCTAGAATAAATGAGGCAGAAGAGAGAATCAGTAATATAGAAGACCAAATGATGGAAAATAAAGAAGCTGAGAAAAAGAGAGATAAACAACTACTGGATCACGAGGGCAGAATTCGAGAGATAAGCGATACCATAAGATGAAACAACATTAGAATACTTGGGATCCCAGAAGACGAAGAAAGAGAGAGAGGGGCAGAAGGTATAATGGAGCAAATTATAGCAGAGAACTTCCCTAAATTGGGGAAGGAAACAGGCATCAAAATCCAGGCAGCACAGAGAACCCCTATCAAAATCAATAAAAATAGGTCAACACCCTGACATCTAATAGTAAAACTCACGAGTCTCATAGACAAAGAGAAAATCCTGAAAGCAGCTCGGGAGAAGAGATATGTAACCTACAATGGTAGAAACATTAGATTGGCAACAGACCTATCCACAGAGACCTGGCAGGCCAGAAAGGACTGGCAGGATATATTCAGAGCACTAACCAAGAAAAATATGTAGCCAAGAATACTCTATCCAGCTAGGCTGTCATTGAAAATTGAAGGAGAGATAAAAAGCTTCCAGGACAAACAAAAACTAAAGGAATTTGCACACACAAAACCAGCCCTACAGGAAATCTTGAAAGGGGTCCTCTAAGCAAAGAGAGAGCCTAAAAGCAACATAGACCAGAAAGGAACACAGACAATATACGGTAACAGTCACCTTACCGGCAATACAATGGCACTAAATTCCTATCTTTCAAGAGTTACCCTGAATGTAAATGGGCTAAATGCCCCAATCAAAAGACCCAGGCTATCAGACTGGATTAAAAAACAAGACCCATTGAGAGGCTGTCTGCAAGAGACTCATTTTAGACCCAAAGACACCCCCAGATTGAAAGTGAGGGGGTGGAAAACCATTTACCATGCTAATGGACACCAAAAGAAAGCTGGGGTAGCAATCCTTATATCAGACAAATTAGATTTTAGACCAAAGACTGTGATAAGAGATGAGGAAGGACATTATATCCTACTTAAAGAATCTATCCAACAAGAAGATCTAACAATTGTAAATATCTATGCCCTTAACATGGGAGCAGACAATTATATGAGGCAATTAGTAACAAAAGCAAAGAAACACATCGACAACAATGCAATAATAGTGGGGGACTTTAACATCCCCCTCACTGAAATGGACAGATCGTCTAAGCAGAAGATCAACAACTTTAAATGACACACTGGACCAAATGGACTTCACAGACATATTCAGAACATTCCACCCCAAAGCAACGGAATACACATTCTTCTCTAGTGCCCATGGAACAGTCTCCAGAATCGATCACATCCTAGGTCATAAATCATGTCTCAACTGGTACCAAAAGATTGGGATCATTCCCTGCCTATTTTCAGACCACAATGCTTTGGAACTAGAACTCAATCACAAGAGGAAAGTCGGAAAGAACTCAAATACATGGAGGCTAAAGAGCATCCTACTGAAGAATGAATGGGTCAACCAGGAAATTAAAGAAGAATTAAAAAAATACATGGAAACCAATGAAAATGAAAACACAACTATTCAAAATCTTTGGAATGCAGCAAAGGCAGTCCTACGAGAAAAGTATATAGCAATACAAGCCTTTCTCAAGTAACAAGAAAGGTCTCAAATACACAACCTAAACCTATACCTAAAGGAGCTAGAGAAAAAAACAGCAAATAAAGCCTAAACCCAGCAGGAGAAGAGAAATAATAATGATCAGAGCAGAAATCAATGAAATAGAAACCAAAAGAACAGTAGAACAAATCAACGAAACTAGGAGCTGGTTCTTTGAAAGAATTAACAAGATTGATAAACCCCTGGCCAGACTTATCAAAAAGAAAAGAGAAATGACCCAAATCAACAAAATCATGAATGAAAGAGGAGAGATCACAACCAACACCAAAGAAATACAATTATAAGAACATATTATGAGCAACTCTTTGCCAGCAAATTTGATAACCTGGAAGAAATGGTTGCATTTCTAGAGATGTATCAACTACCAAAACTGAACCGGGAAGAAATAGAAAACCTGAACAGACCTAAACCACTAAGGAAATTGAAGCAGTCATCAAAATCTCCCAAAAAACAAGAGCCCAGGGCCAGATGGCTTCCTAGGGGAATTCTACCAAACACTTAAAGAAGAACTAATACTTATTTTTCTGAAACTATTCCAAAACATGGAAATGGAATCAAAACTTCCAAGCTCATTTTATGAGGCCACCATTACCTTGATCCCAAAACCAGACAAAGACCCCATCCAAAAGGAGAATTACAGACTCAAATCCTTGATGAACATGGATGCAAATATTCTCACCAAAATACTAGCCAATAGGATCCGACAGTACATTCAAAGGATTATTCACCACGACCAAGTGGGATTTAACCCTGGGCTGCAAGGTTGGTTCAACTTACGCAAATCAATCAATATGATACAATACATTAACAAAAGAAAGAACAAGAATCATATGATCCTTTTAATAGTTGCAGAAAAAGCATTTGACAAAGTACAGCGTCCTTTCTTGATAAAACTCTTCAGAGTTAGGGATAGAGGGTACAGACCTCAATATCATAAAAGCCATCTATGAAAAACCCACAGCAAATATCATTCTCAATGCGGAAAAACTGAGAGCTTTCCTGCTAAGGTCGGGAATGCGGGAGGGATGTCCACTATCACCACTGCTGTACATCATAGTATTGGAAGTCCTAGCCACAGCAATCAGACAACAAAGAGAAATAAAAGGCATCCAAATGGGCAAAGAAGAAGTCAAACTCTCATTCTTTGCAAATGATATGATTCTTTATGTGGAAAACCCAAAAGACTCCACCCCAAAACTGCTAGAACTCATACAGGAATTCAATAAAGTCGCTGGATATAAAATCAATGCACAGAAATCAGTGGCATTCCTGTACACCAACAACAAGACAGAAGAAAGAGAAATTAAGGAGTCGATCCCATTTCTAATTGCACCCAAAACCATAAGATACCTAGGAATAAATCTAGCTAAGGAGGCAAAGGATCTGTACTCAGAAAACTATAAAATACTCATGAAAGAAATGGAGGAAGACACAAAGAAATGGAAAAACTTTCCATGCTCATGGATTGGAAGAACAAATATTGTGAAGATGTCAATGCTACCTAGAGCAATCTACACATTCAATGCAATCCCCATCAAAATACCATCCACTTTTTTCAAAGAAATGGAACAAATAATCCTAAAATTTGTATGGAACCAGAAAAGACCCTGAATAGCCAGAGGAATGTTGAAAAAGAAAAGCAAAGCTGGCGGCATCACAATTCTGGACTTCCAGCTCTATTACAAAGCTGTCATCATCAAGACAGTATGGTACCGGCATAAGAACAGACATATAGATCAATGGAACAGAATAGAGAGCCCAGAAATGGACCCTCAACTCTATGGTCAACTCATCTTCGACAAAACAGGAAAGAATGTCCAGTGGAAAAAAGACAGTCTCTTCAACAAATGGTGTTGGGAAAATTGGATAGCCACATGCAGAAGAATGAAAATTGACCATTTTCTTACACCACACACAAAAATAGACTCCAAATGGTTGAAAGACCTCAATGTGAGACAAGAGTCCATCAAAATCCTAAAGGATAACACAGGCAGCAACCTCTTCGACCTCAGCTGCAGCAACATCTTCCTAGAAACATCGCCAAAGGCAAGGGAAGCAAGGGCAAAAATGAACTATTGGGACTTCATCAAGATAAAAAGCTTTTGCACAGCAAAAGAAACAGTCAACAAAACCAAAAGACAACTGCCAGAATGGGAGCAGATATTTGCAAATGACATATCAGATAAAGGGCTAGTATCCAAAATGTATAAAGAACTTATCAAACTCAACACCCAAAGAACAAAGAATCCAATCAAGAAATGGGCAGAAGACATGAACAGACATTTTTCCAAAGAAGACATCCAAATGGCTAACAGACACATGAAAAAGTGCTCAACATCATTCGTCATCAGGGAAATCCCAATTAAAACCTCAATGAGATTCCACATCACACCAGTCATAATGGCTAAAATTAAAAAATCAGGAAGTGACAGATGTTGGTGGGGATGCGGAGAAAGGGGAACCCTCCTACACTGTTGTTGGGAATGCACGCTGGTGCAACCACTCTGGAAAACATTATGGAGGTTCCTCAAAAAGTTGAAAATAGAGCTACCATACGATCCAGCAATTGCACTGCGGGGTATTTACCCCGAAGATACAAATGTAGGGATCTGAAGGGGTACATGCAACCTGATATTTATAGCAGCAATGTCCACAATAGCCAAACTGTGGAAAGAGCCAAGATGTCCATCGACAGATGAATGGATAAAGAAGATGTGGTATAGATATACAATGGAATATTATGCAGCCATCAAAAGGAATGAGATCTTGCCATTTGCAACTATATGGATGGAAATGGAGGGTATTATGCTGGGTGAAATAATTCAAACAGAGAAAGACATGTATCATATGACCTCACTGATATTAGGAATTCTTAATCTCAGGAAACAAACTGATGGTTGCTAGAGTGGGGGTAGGGTGGGGGAGATGGGGTGGCTGGGTGATAGACACTGGGGAGTGTATGTGCTATGGTGCACACTGTGAATTGTGCAAGACTGTTGAATCACAGATCTGTACTTCTGAAACAGATAATGCAATCTATGTTAAATATAAGAAAAAGAAGATAGCTGGAGGGGAAGAATGAAGGGGGGGAAATCGGAGGGGGAGATGAACCATGAGAGATGATGGACTCTGAAAAACAAACTGAGGGTTCTTGAGGGGAGGGGGGTTGGAGGATGGGTTAGCCTGGTGATGGGTATTAAAGAGGATATGTTCTGCATGGAGCACTGTGTGTTATGCCCAAACAATGAATCATGGAACTCTCCATCAAAAACTAATGATGTAATTTATGGTGATTAACATAACAATAAAAAAGTTTAAAAAAATTAATTTCGTAGAAAATTTCTTCTGTTCCTTTTTGTGTCTTGTTTCTATTTGAAACTCTTAGCAACTGTTCCTCCTCACTTCTTCTAATAATGTGTCTTCTGGTCCTTTTATGGCTAAAATAGTAGTGTTTCAAGAGTTCTCTGGCCTTTTCCCTGCTTTTCATTCTTTATATTCAGCTTTAAAACCTAGAAAGGTGAGGCTGATCAATAGATAGAAACTGCAATTACTCTTAGTCATAAGGGAAGGCACTGGATTTATCTCACACAAATAAGTACAAATTAATTTGCCCCAGGCAAACAAATTGCCCCATCTTAGTAAAGGTGTTAGCTGTGGATTCCAGGAAACACTCAGCACCAAGGCCCTTTGATTAGATCTTGCTGACTCCTGAATAATTAGTTCACATCTTGCTGTTGTTAATTAGAAGCTTAGAGGGTTCAAGATGGGGTTATGCTCCCATTTTGGCTTCTCCACATACTAGAAGTATTTCCTCTTTCTCTAATTAGCTCCTCTAAGTTAAGTTTGTAGTGGTGGGAATTCTGATACCATTTGTTTTGTCCATAGTGTTATCTGTTTGCCAATCAGTAAAAAAATGTTGGTTCCCACCAAGTTAACACACACTCGCTCTCCAAGAGGCACAGATGAAAAGTGATCAGATTTGCCGACTGGAGAGACTCTGAAGCAAATGGTTGCATTCCCCTCTTTAAGAGTGTGAAGCTCAACCTCACAACCTGATGGTTTTTGTATTTTTAGACATGTCCCAGAATATGAACTTGCTGAAGGAAGTCTATTCTTAACTTTTACATAGGATCTGCAGATGTGAAAATAACAGGATAAAATTATTCTCTATGAAGAGATTGCTATATTTTTTTTCTTACTTTTCAGTACTCTTCTTTACCTTCTTTGAACATGAACTCTGTAAGAATACTTTTAAATCTCAACTCAGTCTCTGGACAAAAGATGAATTAAAAAAAAAAACAGACAACCACGGATATAGCTAAAATCTAAAGCTGATGGATGATTTGTTCTCTGAAAAATGTAGTAAAAGAGTTTTAAATAAATTATTCTGGATATCAAAATGACTCCTTACTTTCTGAGAGGGTTAGCTAATTTAATTTATGGTATATTATCAGAAGTCTCTAAAATCCCATAAAAATTGCATTTACAAATACTACTGATTACAGGCATTTCTGCTAAATTTGTCAGTCCATACTCCAATGTTACCAGCCCCAGCTCCTCCAGCTGCATTGGTGTGGCAGTAAAGACTGCAAAACCCAATGGGGAACCTAGTGGACTGCAGAAAAGAAGATGTTTCCCAGACTACGAATGAGAAAGCTTCAGGCTTGCATCTCAAAGACAGCATTCATGTCTCAGCCAGTAAGAAATTGAGCAAGCCTATCAACTTCTGATTGGCTTTCCTCATGGGGTAATATAAATTTTTTGGTCATGAACAAGATGCTATCTGTATTAGAAATTATATGCATATGAAATCCAAACCACTCAAGATGGGCAGAGAGGGCATTAATAACAAATATTACACAATCAAAGTATTATTGGTGGCTAAATAAGTTCATGGAGGAAAATGATCTATGGTACTAAAACAGAGTCCACTCTGAAGATGGGGACATACCTACTGAGTTAAAGGAGTAGCAGCAAGTTGTCCCTTAGGGCAGACAGGAAATCCCCAAGCCTGACTCTGGTTGGAAGGCACAGCAGCTGGAGTTCATGGTCCCAACATCTGACTGTAATGCTTCATATCATTTGTATATGTGAATCTATGGATAAAAGCCTCAAGCCATTCTGGTATGATCTTCTTTGAAGTTACTACCAAGTCCATGTTCTTCAGAAGTTTTTGCTGTTCCACCAACTGCTCATTGACCATCCCCACTTGTTCTGAGCAGTAAGCCTGATGCACCCTGCAGTCCCAGGGGCCCCCTTTTCTCTCCCACACAAAGTCTTACAACTTATTCTCAGTCTTGGTATTCTCCCAAGAACTTAGTACTCGAGTAAGGCAAGGAAGAAAGGCCAACAAACCTGCCTAGAGAATTGTGCTTTGTACTTCTAATTCTGCTTCTTTACTGGCCTTTGAGTAAAACAATCTTTTTGGGGAGGTGACTTAGGGCCGTAATTAGTGTTTTGAAATCCTATTCAAAACCAGGATAATAAGGTTCTAAATTTCCAGCTCTGTTTCTGAACTAAATCCTTGAAATGTTTTTGAGTGGTTTCTTAATTTCCTTGTTTTCCACTCCTCAGCATTAATTCATTCTCTTTGTCTAAATTACTCTTATTACTCCAAGATGCTTTCAGAATTAGGAGTGTCTCAGAAGAAGTGACTATGCAGTTTCTAAGCAGGAAGAAGCTCAGCTGACCTCACCTTTTATTTAGTTCACAGCAACCTCCAATGAAAAAATAAATATACTGCTCGTTAATGTTAAAGAAATGAACAGGTAATGACTTCGTGTAATGGGTCACAATCCTGTGCTCTGGTTTTCTCCAACCTTCATAGGAGATGGTGTTGCTAGTATATTGCCACTTGTATGTCTCCTAGAGGTAGACTGAAGAATGATTTGCAGGTGCACCATGTTGTTAAGCACACAAGTGCCCTCGATAGGCAAAGTGTTATTTCTAAGCTTCTTTTCAACATGCAGTTCATTCACATACATTCTTCGTGGGTCAGAAACAAGAATGTATCTAAGTCGAAGAGCATATAACAGTTTCCACGGGCATTCCCATATCATCCAGCTCCTCTCCTCTGGCATATCTTACAGAATTAGGTACTATTAAATCTATTTTAAATATAAACAATATATGTATAGAGCATATGTGTTTTTACTTTATAAATCCCTGTTGAGTCTTCCAATTTCCGTGTGATTAATTACACTACTGACATAGATTAGGAAATACTGCCCAACCCACAACCTTGCTCTGGTGACACAATTAGCTGGAGAAACGACAATCCCCTGACTTTTCCCAGAAAGCAGCGCATGCAGTGTGGGCACAGCCAACAATGGTCACTGGAAATCAGAAACAGTCTCCATAAATTCCTAGCACTGAAAGAAGAACAAAACACCTTAAACATATTGCTTTTTAAAAAATATTAATCCGTTTCATTATTTGGGGAAACAGAATAATTCACTTTTATTACATATTAATTGCAAAGACTATTCACTGATTACAAAGAAAAATGGGACGATCGTAGTGGAGAGGTCTGACAGATACCACCTTAAACAAGTTATTCTACTGAATTTCACTAAGAAGGGGACAGCTAATATCATGTTTCCAGATATGATGCATTATGACCAATGTGATATTCTTGCCCAAAGTGTTTAACATGAACCTCAATTAAAAAAAAAAAAATCAGGGGACATTTGAAAAAATAACTGGCCTTGACTCTTTAAAAATGTCAACGGCTTGAAAGATAAAAGGAGAAGGAAGCTGTCTTGGATTAAAAGATATTAGACACAATGCAGTGATTATATCCTGGATCTAAAAACTAAAAAGCTGGAAAGTGTGTCGTTGGGAAAATCAGGAAAACATGACTAAAGGCTGCCTATCGTTAATTGGTGTGCTACAGATACTCTTGCCCTGGATCTCTTGCCTGCTGATGGCGCCCTGCTGATGTATGAGAATGTACTTGTTCTTCAGAGACACATTCTGGATCTGGAGTATTTGATGGGAAAATATCAATATCTGTGATATTGATCTCAAATGATTCAGAATACACACACACACATACACACACACACAAATGTGGTAACATGTTTGTAATTGCTGAACATGGACAAAGTGTCTGTGTTTTTTGTACTATTCTTTAAATTTTTTGGTGGGTTTGAAATTTTTAAAATATAGAGGGGGGAATCTATGACTGTCCCTGATAATTTAGTTGAGGAAATAAATGGCTATATTTATTCAATTTTCCAAATCTTTAATCTTGGCTCAGGCCTTGTAGTAGACCATAACACTCCTGCAGCTTAGGACAAAAATGACATTTGCTTAATTAAAATAAAAAAAAAAGTTAACAGTTTTATTGAGATACAAGTTATATACCATAACATTTATCCTTCGAAAGTGTGATTCAGTGTTTTGTTATTTATTTTAATATATTTAAAGAATTGCCTGATTTTAGAAAAATTTCTTCAGTTGAGAAATCTCATACACATCATATATATGTATGAATCATGCCTTATTCTCCCCTTCTCTGTAATTCCCAGCAACCACTAATCTACTTTCTGTCCCTACGAACTTGCTTATTTTAGAACCATAATTAGAAACATACGCTGCTAATAAGTATTTGTATTCAAGTACTTTAAGAGGAATATTATCCATAAAAAAGAAGAAAATCCTACCATTTGTGAAAATATGGATGAAACTTGCAGGCATTGTGCTAAGTGAAATGAGTCAAACAGTAAAAGACATATACTAGTGATCTCACTTGCACGCAGAATTTAAAGAAAGGGAACTCAAAGAAACAGAGTGGAATTCTGGTTGCCAGGGGCTGGTGGTGAGGGAAATGGGAGATACTGGTAAAGAGTACAAACTTATAGTTGCAAGATGAGTAAGTTCTGAGAATATAATACACAGCATGGTGACTATAATTAATACTACTATATTATATACTTGAAAGTTGCTAAGAGAGTAGATCTTAAACGTTCTTAGCCCCCCACACTCACACGAAAACAGTAACTGTGTGAAGTGACGGATGTGCTAACTAACCTTACTGTGGTAATCATTTCACAATATAAATATATATCAAATCATCACATTGTACACCTTGAATTTACACAACGTTATATGTCAAATATACCTCAAATAAGGTGGAAAAAATTAGCAAAGGAGTGAAATAGACACTTACACAAAGAATATATACAAATGGCCAATAAGCACATGAAATGCTGCTCAAAATCATTAGTCATTAGGGAAATGCAAATCAAAACCATGATGAGATACCACTTCACATCCATTTAGGATGAATAAAAAAGACAAACAATAACAAATGTTGGCAAGGGCATAAAGAAAATGGAACCCTCATACACTGCTGATGGGATTACAAAATGGCACAGCTGCTTTGGAAAGCATTTTGGCTCTCCTTCAAAATGTTAAACACAAAGTTACTATATGACCAAGCAATTTCATTCCTAACATATATGGCAAATTGATGAAAACATACCTCCACTTAAAATTTGCTTAATTTTGTACATAAATGTTTCCATAATTTTGTTAAATAAATCATGCAATATATAAGTACAAGAATTGTCAATCTTTTTAAGAGGAAAACGTTTTATTTGGGGACTTTTTTTTATCTTCGGAATTTGTTTAACTAAATATTAATATATACTTCAGACAAGACTATCACGTGCTTTGCCAAATAAAACTCAGATGGCAGTATTCACAGAAAAGACAGGTATTACATACACCCTGCAACTTTGTGAATGCACATTAGGGGCAGACACTGGGACTGACCTAATTGCAGGTAGTTTCAAACAGCTAACAATTCTCTGCTCACATACTAACCACACCTGGGGTGACTTGTTTATACCAGTACTCAAAACCTGGAAACTTAACAATAGGAGTCATTTATGAGGAATTCTTAGAAATAGAAATCAATGGAAAAATGAATTGCCCACGTCGTAACTAAAGATAAATAAGTATACCTATTATCAAAAAGTTTATGTAGGAGAAAGAACAATAAAATGAAAGTATGAAACATACTACATAATAAGACCAAACAGTGGACCTTCGGAAGACTGAAATGTAGGTCCCACTGGCTCAGAGGCAGGCTGTGCACATCATGTGACCCCCTCACCCTCTCCTGCCCCAACCCAGAATGAGATGACAAGAGGGTAGTAGAGGCCAGATGCTGTGGACTAAGTTGTTTCTCCCCTAACCCCAGACCTGACAAAACTCCCATGTAAAAGCCCTAAT